>NC_134358.1:21437147-21459647 GCF_048569485.1 Anomaloglossus baeobatrachus | reverse complement strand
TACTACAAGACATCTATATAGTAATCATCCTGAGTTACCACCTGTATTATACTCCAGAGCTGCACTCACTATTCTGCTGGTGCAGTCACTGTGTACATACATTACATTACTGATCCTGAGTTACCTCCTGTATTCCACTCCAGAGCTGCACTCACTATTCTGCTGCTGCAGTCACTGTGTACATACATTACATTACTGATCCTGAGTTACCTCCTGTATTATACTCCAGAGCTGCACTCACTATTCTGCTGGTGCAGTCACTGTGTACATACATTACATTACTGATCCTGAGTTCCCTCCTGTATTATACTCCAGAGCTGCACTCACTATTCTGCTGCTGCAGTCATTGTGTACATACATTACATTACTGATCCTGTAGTGACCCTGAGTTACCTCCTGTATTATACTCCAGAGCTGCACTCACTATTCTGGTGGTGCAGTCACTGTGTACATACATTACATTACTGATCCTGAGTTACCTCCTGTTTTATACTCCAGAGCTGCCCTCACTATTCTGCTGGTGCAGTCACTGTGTACATACATTACATTACTGATCCTGTACTGATCCTGAGTTACCTCCTGTATTATACCCCAGAGCTGCACTCACTATTCTGCTGGTGCAGTCACTGTGTACATACATTACTGATCCTGCGCTACATCCTGTATTATACTCCAGAGCTGCACTCACTATTCTGCTGGTGCAGGCACTGTGTACATACATTACTGATCCTGAGTTACCTCCTGTATTATACTCCAGAGCTGCACTCACTATTCTGCTGGTGCAGTCACTGTGTACATACATTACATTACTGATCCTGAGTTACCTCCTGTATTATACTCCAGAGCTGCACTCACTATTCTACTGGTGCAGTCACTGTGTACATACATTACATTACTGATCCTGAGTTACCTCCTGTATTATACTCCAGAGCTGCACTCACTATTCTGCTGCTGCAGTCACTGTGTACATACATTACATTACTGATCCTGAGTTACCTCCTGTATTATACTCCAGAGCTGCACTCTCTATTCTGCTGCTGCAGTCACTGTGTACATACATTACATTACTGATCCTGAGTTACCTCCTGTATTATACTCCAGAGCTGCACTCACTATTCTGCTGCTGCAGTCACTGTGTATATACATTACATTGCAGGGGTAATAACAGGGGAAAGCTGATACAGAGTAATAAACCCTGCAGCAGTGTAAGCGGCACAACGCCAGGATAGATTTACCGTCGTGACCGCTGCACATAACGGCTTTAGCGCCTCCACTGGTTGGGAGGAGCAGATCCCGCTCTGTGGGAAGATCTCAGCAGACGACCTCCATCCATTTATAGGACAACCCCTTTAATACACTTAATAAATCTGCTCCCTGCGTTGATCAAAACCACAAATACCTCCCTGATAAAACAATCATACGGGAGAGGACGAGGCCATACGCTCCCGGTAACCTCCGCTGTGACTGGTGAGAATCAAGCTTTTTTGGCAGCAAAATGAAGAGTCACAAGGAAGAAGAAAAGGGCAGAAAGTAAAAAGTCGCACCAAAAATAAGCGAGATCTGGAGATTGTTTCCCGTTTCCGCTCCAAAGTGTGAGATCGCGTTCCTGTCTCTTACACGATGTAGTGGTGGTTCTTGATACTGCAGCTCCGGTCACATTCACATCAATAGGAGCTGAGCTGCAGTACCCAAAACCAGCCACTATGTGGCGTATGGAGCGGTAAATAAACACAAAGGACATACGATCATGATCGAATAGGAAACAGCAAATATTGTTTGATAATTCTCTGGTTAAATTCGCGAGATGAACCCGATAAGTGATTGCAGACATTTCCTTTGATCATGGAAAGTGGCTGCGAACGTCAGAGGATTGTGCCCGAGCGGAGAAAACAATAACAATCATCCCTCAGTACGAGAGGCTGCGGTATTCACATCGCTGGGCATTGTTCAGCAGCTGTGCTGTAGAGCCCTTCACATGTGGGGGTGTACTTACATAAAAAGGCTAAAATATATCCTCTGCCGGCAGAAAGATCACCGGGGTCACACACGGGTTCCCCATCCATCCATATTTAAATGTACAAATCCCAAGAGCCTGTGCAGAGCATGATAATTATCTGGCTGGACCCCGGAGATGGGGAGTCGACCGCCGGCCAAGATCCCGGAGAGGGCAAGCCGACCGCCGGCCAACATCCCAGAGAGGGGGAGCCAACCGCCTGCCAAAATCACAGAGAGGGGGAGCCAACCGCCGGCCAAGATCCCAGAGAGGGGGAGCCAACCGCCGGCCAACATCCCAGAGAGGGAGAGCCGACCGCCGGCCAACATCCCAGAGAGGGAGAGCCAACCGCCGGCCAACATCCCAGAGAGGGAGAGCCAACCGCCGGCCAAGATCCCAGAGAGGGGGAGCCGACCGCCGGCCAAGATCCCAGAGAGGGGGAGCCGACCGCCGGCCAAGATCCCAGAGAGGGGGAGCCGACCGCCGGCCAAGATCCCAGAGAGGGAGAGCCAACGACCGGCCAAGATCCCAGAGAGGGAGAGCCAACCGCCGGCCAAGATCCCAGAGAGGGAGAGCCAACCGCCGGCCAAGATCCCAGAGAGGGAGAGCCAACCGCCGGCCAAGATCCCAGAGAGGGAGAGCCAACCGCCGGCCAAGATCCCAGAGAGGGAGAGCCAACCGCCGGCCAAGATCCCAGAGAGGGAGAGCCAACCGCCGGCCAAGATCCCAGAGAGGGAGAGCCAACCGCCGGCCAAGATCCCAGAGAGGGAGAGCCAACCGCCGGCCAAGATCCCAGAGAGGGAGAGCCAACCGCCGGCCAAGATCCCAGAGAGGGAGAGCCAACCGCCGGCCAAGATCCCAGAGAGGGAGAGCCAACCGCCGGCCAAGATCCCAGAGAGGGAGAGCCAACCGCCGGCCAAGATCCCAGAGAGGGAGAGCCAACCGCCGGCCAAGATCCCAGAGAGGGAGAGCCAACCGCCGGCCAAGATCCCAGAGAGGGAGAGCCAACCGCCGGCCAAGATCCCAGAGAGGGAGAGCCAACCGCCGGCCAAGATCCCAGAGAGGGAGAGCCAACCGCCGGCCAAGATCCCAGAGAGGGAGAGCCAACCGCCGGCCAAGATCCCAGAGAGGGAGAGCCAACCGCCGGCCAAGATCCCAGAGAGGGAGAGCCAACCGCCGGCCAAGATCCCAGAGAGGGAGAGCCAACCGCCGGCCAAGATCCCAGAGAGGGCGAGCCGACCGCCGGCCAAGATCCCGGAGAGGGCGAGCCGACCGCCGGCCAAGATCCCGGAGAGGGCGAGCCGACCGCCGGCCAAGATCCCGGAGAGGGCGAGCCGACCGCCGGCCAAGATCCCGGAGAGGGCGAGCCGACCGCCGGCCAAGATCCCGGAGAGGGGGAGCCGACCGCCGGCCAAGATCCCGGAGAGGGGGAGCCGACCGCCGGCCAAGATCCCGGAGAGGGGGAGCCGACCGCCGGCCAAGATCCCGGAGAGGGGGAGCCGACCGCCGGCCAAGATCCCGGAGAGGGGGAGCCGACCGCCGGCCAAGATCCCGGAGAGGGGGAGCCGACCGCCGGCCAAGATCCCAGAGAGGGAGAGCCAACCGCCGGCCAAGATCCCAGAGAGGGAGAGCCAACCGCCGGCCAACATCCCAGAGGGAGAGCCAACCGCCGGCCAACATCCCAGAGAGGGAGAGCCAACCGCCGGCCAAGATCACAGAGAGGGAGAGCCAACCGCCGGCCAACATCCCAGAGAGGGAGAGCCAACCGCCGGCCAAGATCCCAGAGAGGGAGAGCCAACGCCCGGCCAAGATCCCAGAGAGGGGGAGCCAACCGCCGGCCAAGATCCCAGAGAGGGAGAGCCAACTGCCGGCCAAGATCCCAGAGAGGGAGAGCCAACCGCCGGCCAAGATCCCAGAGAGGGAGAGCCAACGACCGGCCCAGTCCCAGAGAGGGGGAAGTCGACCTCCGGCCCAGTCCCCAGAGAGGGGAAGTCGACCGCCGGCCCAGTCCCTAGAGAGGGACCTTTTAGTGGATGATTTTGGCGTCATTAGATTGGTTAGAAATTAATGGACACTGGGCAGCGCCTGGCTGCTGTAGGCAGAGATGATTTTCTTAACCCACTTTCGAAAGAGTGCGGTGGTGTCCATAGGTAACAACAAAGATCCATCGTAGCGATCGTGCTAGTACGTACATTTTTTTACCTGAATGAACGTTTAATACATTTTTACATATAATATTGTGCACATTTTTTTCTATAAATCACGATTTTTCAGATTCATCTCGCTTGTATCTAATTTCACGCGAGTTTTGTTCAAAATCCATAAGTGATGGTTAAAAAATAGAAGGGTATTCCCGGCATAACAAAGATCTGAATCAGTCATTGGAGTTGAAAAACAACTTTCAGACACCCAAATTTTGCATAAATGTGCAAATCAGACAATGGTTATGGGGTTTTATAAGTGATAGAGCGATGCAAGGAGGAAATATGGACGAGGAAGTCAGAAATATGAAAGATTTGCAAAGAACACAAGTGCGCAGCGCGGACCGTGACAGGCGTCTTTCATGTTTCAGTCTCGCCATTTAAGCCGTCAGTAAATGACAGTCCCCACAAGAGTGTGAAGACGCCGACATCAGCCGCAGTCATGTGCCGACGTGAACCCCGGCCCCGAGTTATCACCAAAGAACGAACGTCAGGACCGAAGGAGAAAGAAAATAAGGTATATACCGTATTCTAGAGTGTACAAAGAGCAAATCATCTACTTATGGGAAAATGTGTCTATATAGACACATCTGCAGGTTTTTCCCTCTGCTCACTATACAGACACATCTGCAGGTTTTCCCCTTCGCTTTCTATACAGACACATCTGCAGGTTTTTCCCTCCACTTTCTATATAGACACATCTGCAGGTTTTCCCCTTCGCTTTCTATACAGACACATCTGCAGGTTTTTCCCTCCGCTTTCTATACAGACACATCTGCAGGATTTTCCCTCCACTCTCTATAAAAAAACATCTGCAGGTTCTCATTTGCTCTCTATACAGACACATCTGCAGATGTGTCTTTATATAGAGCGAAGGGAAAAACCTGCAGATGTGTCTTTATAGAAAGCGGAGGGGAAAACCTGCAGATGTGTCTTTATAGAGAGCGGAGGGGAAAACCTGCAGCTTTTTCTCACTTTCTGACATGAACTCAGAATAAACGTTTCCCTTTTTAGGTCAAAATTATTTATATTTCCCAAATGCCAGAATAATGAGAGAGAGAGAATGATTTAAGGCATTTTTTATTACTTTTTGCAAAGTCAAAAGTTTCCATACACTAAGAGTACTGTGCCTTTAAACAATATGGGACCGCCCATATGATGATATCATGTCTTTGGAAGCTTCTGATAGGTTTATTGGCAACATCTGAGTTAATTAGAGACACACCTGTGGATGTATTGTAATGCTCACCTGAAACACACGGCTTCTTTATGTAACATCATGGAAAAGTCAAATGAAATCAGCCAAGATCTAAGGAAGAGAATTGTGGACTGCACAAGTCTGGTTCATCCTTGGGCGCAATTTCCAGATTCCTGAAGATGCCTCATTCATCTGTACAAACAATTATATGCAAGTACAAACAAGATGGGAATGTCCAGCCATCATACCGCTCAGGAAGGAGATGGGTTCTGTGCACCAGAGATGAATGTGCTTTGGTCAGACATGTGCAGATCAACCCAAGAACAAAAGCAAAAGACCTTGTGAAGATGCTGGCGGAAGCTGGTAAGATTGTGTCATTATCCACAGTGAAACGAGTACTGTATTAACATGGGCTGAAAGACCACTCTGCCAGGAAGAAGCTGTTACTCCAAAAGGAACAGCCAGATTAATATTTGCATATGCACACAGGAACAAACACCTTAATTTTTGGGCACATGTAAAGTGGTCTGACGGTCCATAATGACCATCGTTATGTTTGGAGAAAAAAGGGAGACGCTTTGAAGCCTAAGGGCATGTTCACACAGGGCTTTTTTAATAAGTTTTTGTTGCGTTTTTTAGCTGCAGATTTGCCTTGATTTTATGCAAATACATCCTAATAAAAAGCTGATTTTACAGTCCCAGCAGAGACTGAGATTTCTGAAATCTGATGCACACACACACAAACACCTGCAGATTCTTTTTGTCAAATCCCTTACTTTTTGCTGCAGATTTAAAAAAAAAAAAAAAAAAGAGCATTTCAATACTTTCCAGCGTTTTTGCAACATTTTTTCATAGATACAACCCATTTTGTAGAAAAAAAAGCTGCCACCAAAAAAAAACGCAGATGACTCGAAGAAGATTTCCTGCCGCAAGATCAGGCTTTGGTCAGGAAAAAAAAAAAAAAATATCAAAAAAGCAAAAAGCCCTGTGTGAACATAGCCTAAGAAAACCATCCCAACTGTGAAACACTGGGGCGGCAGCATCATGCTGTGGGGTTGTTTTGCTGCAGGAATAACTGGTGACTTCACACAATAGATGGCATCATGAGGAGAGAAGATTATGTGGCCATACTGAAGAACATCTCAAGACAAAAGCCAGGGACTTACAGCTTGGGCAGAAATGGGTCTTCCAAAGGAACAATGACCTCCGAACTACCAAACAAGAACTACTATAATACTGCTCCCTATATACAAGAATACAACTACTATAATACTGCCCCCTATGTACAAGAATATAACTACTATAATACTGCCTCTATGTACAAGAATATAACTACTATAATACTGCCCCTATGTACAAGAATATAACTACTATAATACTGCTCCTATGTACAAGAATATAACTACTATAATACTGCCCCCTATGTACAAGAATATAACTACTATAATACTGCCCCCTATGTACAAGAATACAACTACTATAATACTGCCCTCTATGTACAAGAATATAACTACTATAATACTGCCCCTATGTACAAGAATATAACTACTATAATACTGCCCCTATGTACAAGAATATAACTACTATAATACTGCCTCTATGTACAAGAATATAACTACTATAATACTGCCCCTATGTACAAGAATATAACTACTATAATACTGCTCCTATGTACAAGAATATAACTACTATAATACTGCCCCCTATGTACAAGAATATCACTACTATAATACTGCCCCCTATGTACAAGAATATAACTACTATAATACTGCTCCTATATAAAAGAATATATCTACTATAATAACTGCCCCTATGTACAAGAATACAACTACTATAATACTGCCCCCTATGTACAAGAATATCACTACTATAATACTGCCCCCTATGTACAAGAATACAACTACTATAATACTGCCCCCTATGTACAAGAATACAACTACTATAATACTGCCCCCTATGTACAAGAATATAACTACTATAATACTGCCCCCTATGTACAAGAATACAACTACTATAATACTGCCCTCTATGTACAAGAATATAACTACTATAATACTGCCCCTATGTACAAGAATACAACTACTATAATACTGCCCTCTATGTACAAGAATATAACTACTATAATACTGCCCCTATGTACAAGAATATAACTACTATAATACTGCCCCTATGTACAAGAATACAACTACTATAATACTGCCCCCTATGTACAAGAATATAACTACTATAATACTGCCCCCTATGTACAAGAATATAACTACTATAATACTGCCCCTATGTACAAGAATTCCAACTACTATAATACTGCCCCCTATGTACAAGAATACAACTACTATAATACTGCCCCTATGTACAAGAATATAACTACTATAATACTGCCCCCTATGTACAAGAATATAACTACTATAATACTGCTCCTATGTACAAGAATATAACTACTATAATACTGCCCCTATGTACAAGAATACAACTACTATAATACTGCCCCTATGTACAAGAATATAACTACTATAATACTGCCCCTATGTACAAGAATATAACTACTATAATACTGCCCCTATGTACAAGAATATAACTACTATAATACTGCTCCTATGTACAAGAATATAACTACTATAATACTGCCCCTATGTACAAGAATACAACTACTATAATACTGCCCCTATGTACAAGAATACAACTACTATAATACTGCCCCTATGTACAAGAATACAACTACTATAATACTGACCTCTATGTACAAGAATATAACTACTATAATACTGCCCCTATGTACAAGAATATAACTACTATAATACTGCCCTTATGTGCAAGAATATAACTACTATAATACTGCTCCTATGTACAAGAATATAACTACTATAATACTGCCCCTATGTACAAGAATATAACTACTATAATACTGCCCCCTATGTACAAGAATATAACTACTATAATACTGCCCCTATGTACAGGAATATAACTACTATAATACTGCTCCTATGTACAAGAATATAACTACTATATTACTGCCCCTATGTACAAGAATATAACTACTATAATACTGCCCCCTATGTACAAGAATATAACTACTATAATACTGCCCCTATGTACAAGAATATAACTACTATAATACTGTCCCTATATACAAGAATATAACTACTATAATACTGCTCCTATGTACAAGAATATAACTACTATAATACTGCCCCCTATGTACAAGAATATAACTACTATAATACTGCCCCCTATGTACAAGAATATAAGTACTATAATACTGCTCCCTATGTACAAGAATATAACTACTATAATACTGCTCCTATGTACAAGAATATAACTACTATAATACTGCCCCTATGTACATTGCTGTGACCGTATTTTCCTCGTTTCGCGGTTCTATAGGACGCGGTTGCTCCTTGCGGCTTCTCTATGAAGTCTCTTATGAATAACATTTCTTGTTGGGTCTGTAGATGTGGGAGGTATGAAATACATTTCTGCAGCAGATTCCCGTGCATATTAATAAAATCGGAGAGAATTGGATGCGTGATGCGCTGAGGTTTTGTACATCTTATATGGGGGGGCGGTCACCATTTAGATAATCTCCGTGCTCTGCAATCATGGAGGGGTGACATTACACATGTGGTTTCTTGCCGGCTGCTCTCAGTCTGCGGGGTCTCAGGGTGCGGGGTCTCGGGGGTGGGGGGGTGCACAGGGCATCTCGCTGTCCTGGAGAGATAAAACTCCAAGTGCAGCCGGGCTCAGGTATTATTCACATCAGACGTCGCGGCGGCGTCTGCAAAGGTTCCCTGGTTTAATTGGAATGCTTTATGAGCACCTCAATTAGGGAGAACGACAACAGCGGCCGGAGGCTCCGAGACGCGCCATTTGATACTTTGCGTTCTTGGCAGTAAACAGTCTTGAGATGCGGGCGACCTCTCCAAAAGGCAAGAGCCAAAGGGACGTCATATCTCTCCTACCAGCAGCTGTACCCGCTGACAGACGGGGGGATTAAAAAATACCAGAGCAATGGTCCGGGGAGGCTCGCCAGCAGGAGGTACTGCAGAAGGAGAGCAGCTTTTTCAGGTTCATGATGCTCGACATTTGGGGACCCCACAGGAGGGATAAAACACGGCCAGACCCCACAGGAGGGATAAAAGACGGCCAGACCCCACAGGAGGGATAAAACACGGCCAGACCCCACAGGAGGAATAAAACACGGCCAGACCCCACAGGAGGGATAAAACACGGCCAGACCCCACAGGAGGGATAAAACACGGCCAGACCCCACAGGAGGGATAAAACACGGCCAGACCCCACAGGAGGGATAAAACACGGCCAGACCCCACAGGAGGCGATAAAACACGGCCGGGCCCTGTGGGAGCATAGTATTGAGCTATGAGGGTGTTGGAAAGGGGCCCCCCACTATGCTGGTAAGGCACCCCCCAAAGTCCAGCGAAGCCTCCCCCTCCCACCGACGTGGTGGGAAGGTACCCCCCGTCTTGGGCGGCCAACGCCCGTCCGTCTTGGGCGGCCAACGCCCGTCCGTCTTGGGCGGCCAACGCCCGTCCGTCTTGGGCGGCCAACGCCCGTCCGTCTTGGGCGGCCAACGCCCGTCCGTCTTGGGCGGCCAACGCCCGTCCGTCTTGGGCGGCCAACGCCCGTCCGTCTTGGGCGGCCAACGCCCGTCCGTCTTGGGCGGCCAACCCCCGTCCGTCTTGGGCGGCCAACCCCCATCCGTCTTGGGCGGCCAACCCCCATCCGTCTTGGGCGGCCAACCCCCATCCGTCTTGGGCGGCCAACCCCCATCCGTCTATGGCGGCCAACCCCCATCCGTCTATGGCGGCCAACCCCCATCCGTCTATGGCGGCCAACCCCCATCCGTCTTGGGCGGCCAACCCCCATCCGTCTTGGGCGGCCAACCCCCATCCATCTTGGGCGGCCAACGCCCATCCGTCTTGGGCAGCCGCCAGACAGTGCAGCCCTACAAGATTGGACATTCTCAATTTCTTTAGGACCTGATTTAAGGACCTAATACACCAGGTGGCTGTTGTCAGCAGAGGACATGGCTATCTGATCACACCGGTGGCAGTAACCGGGCAGCCGGACTCGGGGTGCGTCATTACCTCACAATAGAAGAGCTCCCTCAGGGTCGGTGGGTGGAGGCCACTGGCCGCTTCTTGCGATAGAGATCAAATCCACTGGAATCTGTGAAATACAAGACCAGAGAAGACCATGAATATATGAAGAAGAGACGTAAAAAACCCAATAAATGCACACACCACGAGCTCCTGCTCTATGTCAAGAAATAGTCTCCAACTTCTCAAAGCACGGGTCACGTCTGCTCTAACATTTTGCACAAGGTCCGTGACTAAATCCGCAATATGGAAAGAAAGAGCCGAAGGGTCTCCAGATTACAAGCAGTAATAGACCGGAGGAGACTGGTGCTCTTAGTAAAATCCTTTACCAAAGTTTAACTCAATCTCCTTCCACTGAGTGTGATTGACAGCTCCTCATAGGCCGTCCTCCCTGCGGCTGAATCTCCGCCTCCTAGCTAAACTCACAGCTCCTCATGGTCCACCCTTGCTGCTGCTGAATCTCCGCCTCCTAGCCAAACTCACAGCTCCTCATAGGCTGTCCTCCCTGCTGCTGAATCTCCGCCTCCCAGCCAAACTCACAGCTCCTCATTGTCCGTCCTCCCTGCTGCTGAATCTCCGCCTCCTAGCCAAACTCACAGCTCCTCAGTCCATCCTCACTGCTGCTGAATCTCCGCCTCCTAACCAAACTCACAGCTCCTCATAGTCCATCCTCCCTGCTGCTGAATCTCCGCCTCCTAGCCAAACTCACAGCTCCTCAGTCCGTCCTCCCTGCTGCAGAATATCCGCCTCCTAGCCAAACTCACAGCTCCTCATAGTCCTTCCTCCCTGCTGCTGAATCTCCGCCTCCTAGCCAAACTCACAGCTCCTCATAGTCCGTCCTCCCTGCTGCTGAATCTCCGCCTCCTAGCCAAAATCACAGCTCCTCAGTCCATCCTTGCTGCTGCTGAATCTCCACCTCCTAGCCAAAATCACAGCTCCTCATGGCCCATCCTTGCTGCTGCTGAATGTCCACCTCCTAGCCAAAATCACAGCTCCTCATGGTCCATCCTTGCTGCTGCTGAATCTCCGCCTCCCAGCCAAACTCACAGCTCCTCAGTCCATCCTCCCTGCTGCTGAATCTCAGCCTCCTAGCCAAACGCACAGCTCCTCATAGTCCGTCCTTGCTGCTGCTGAATCTCCGCCTCCTAGCCAAACTCACAGCTCCTCATAGTCCGTCCTTGCTGCTGCTAAATCTCCGCCTCCTAGCCAAACTCACAGCTCCTCAGTCCATCCTCCCTGCTGCTGAATCTCCGCCTCCTAGCCAAACTCACAGCTCCTCATAGTCCGTCCCTGCTGCTGCTGAATCTCCGCCTCCTAGCCAAACTCACAGCTCCTCATAGTCCGTCCTTGCTGCTGCTGAATCTCCGCCTCCTAGCCAAACTCACAGCTCCTCATAGTCCGTCCTTGCTGCTGCTGAATCTCCGCCTCCTAGCCAAACTCACAGCTCCTCATAGTCCGTCCTTGCTGCTGCTGAATCTCCGCCTCCTAGCCAAACTCACAGCTGCTCAGTGTCCATCCTCCCTGCTGCCGAATCTCCACCCATCTAACAACTCACAACCACAGTGTCCTTATTTCCCGCTACAGAACCTTTGCTTACTAGCCTGCTTGAAAGCTCCTCAGTGTCCCTCCTCCCTGCAGTTGCTGCTGAATATCTGCCAACTTTACTCACAGCTGCAGTGTCCCTCCTCCTCACTGCTGCTGCTGAATCTCAACCCAACTAGCCTTATGGAAAACTCCTCAGTGTCCCTCCTCCCGGCTGCTGTCAAGATCTCCCACTACTCAGTACAAGCTGCAGGTGTCTGTCTCACTGGGATGGAGGAGACTGAACATATTTAGACTTATGATTTATATCTCTATATAGTTGGACCCATAAAATGTTAATCCTAGTATCAGCAATATACAGTACAATAATATACAGACTTCCAAAGTAACCACTCCTGCCTCATCAGGTCCTAGATTACCGTATTTCATAATGCATTGTGCGATCTGGTGACAAAATCAACAATGGAACAAATCCTTATACGAATCTACAGCAAACGATAAAAGGTAAAAAGTCATCCTCAAGTCGTCTGTTAATTGGGATCTGTGGGGCGAATAGGGATTTAGGTCATTTTTGCAGAGTTTTTATCTTATGGTAGGGGTGTACTGCGAAAAGCTGCTCCCCCTTAAATTGCATGGTATATAGCGAATAGCTGATTGATTTATTTCCTGGCCTTCAGATACCAGGACACCTTTGAAATAAATATTTATAAATTGGCAAATAAAATAAAAAAAATGAAAGCAAAAAAATAAATAAAATCATGAGAAATATATATATTATATAAATATGGGCAGCACGGTGGCTCAGTGGTTAGCACTGCAGCTTTGCAGCGCTAGGGTCCTGGGCTCAAATTCCACCAAGGACACTATCTGCAAGGAGTTTGTATGTTCTCCCTGTGTTTGCGTGGGTTTCCTCTGGGTTCTCCGGTTTCCTCCCACACCCCAAAGACATACAGATAGGGACTCTAGATTGTGAGCCCCAATGGGGACAGTGTTGCCATTATATGTAGAGCGCTGTGGAATTAATAGCGCTATATAAATGAATAAAATTATTAATAATAATAATATTTATATATATATATATATATATATATATATATATATATATATATATATACACACATACATATATATATATATATATATATATATATATACACATACATATATATATATACATATACACACACACACACACACACACATACATACATACATACACACATACATACATACACACAATTTTAATTTCTTTAAAAAAAATTGCATTCATTTTTATTTTATTTGCCAATTTAAATATATCTCTTTCATGATTTTCATTTTTTTATTTTATTTTTAATTTTTTTTTTCTTCATTTTCTTGCATCTATACATCCCCTTTCACCTACAGATCCTGCACACCGCCGCTGACTCACCCCATCCTGATTGCTGGAGACACAGCCTACTGCATATTTGCAAAATTTTCTCTAGCCTGAAGCACAATGAATAAAGAGCGGTGAAAAAAAGGCAAGCCCCGGCAGGCAGGAGGTGATAAACGGCGGCAGGGAGGAGACGCTGCTGGAAGGCGAACGTCTGCACGGATTATTCCACTCGCTGGAGACGATGTGCGCCGTTGTTCAGGTGAAAGCTACGGGTGACGAGATTGATACAAAAAAATAAAAAAACACTACATAAGAGACCCACTGGGGATCCTCAGATGCTGTTGTCCCCTGTTATCAGCCATTTGAAGCTTGGGAGACTCTGGGGATGAGGGTCCTTCTTCGATTCACTACGACTTTATCCAATTCCGATTGCAGGTCTCGGGGGCGCAGAGACGGGGGCTTCGGTTTGGTAAACTTTTCCCCCTCCCTCATTGACTGCTCGCGCCTCTTGGTTATCGGCGGCGGTTTATCCTCGGTTTCGCGCTCACTGCTGGACCCATGTGCCCTCATTTTTCTCTTTTTTTTCCAAAATCTTTTTCACAAATACTCAAAGCTCGGGGGTGGGAATGAAGCTCACTCTTCCATATTTGTGACTGCTCGGTAGCACGGCCTGTGGATAGAGCCGGCGCCTCGGAGGAAAGAGGCATCTGCTCCAAGATTAGCTCGACGGGGACGTTGGTGTCCGCTCTGGAGATACTGACGGGGATGGTTGGGAGGGAGTTGTCCGAAAGGAAGAGCAGAGACTTTGTGAATGCTTGAGAATATGTCAGCCAAATATAACTCGGCATTAGATAGGTTGTTAGATGGAGAGTAAGCAGAACAAGAGGTGCAACGATACGAGAGGTCTCCAAGGTCAGGCTGGCCAGAAAGATACCCAACATCACGCCAGCAAGAAACACAAGAAGGGAGGTCCCCGAGGTCAAGCCGGCTAGAAAGATACAAGAGGAGATCCCCAACGTCAAGCCAGCAACATAAGAAGGGAGGTCCCTAAGGTCAGGCTGGCCAGGATACGAGAGGAGGTTGCCAAGGTCAGGCTGGCCAGAAGGATACGAGAGGAGGTCCCTAATGTCAGGCTGGCCAAAAGGATACGAGAAGAGGTCCCCAAGGTCAGGCCGTCCAGAAAGATACGAAAGGAAGTCCAAAAGTTCAGGCCAGCCAGAAGGATATGAGAGGAGGTCCCCAATATCAGGCCAGCCAGAAAGACACGAAAGGAGGTCTCCAAGGTCAGGCTGGCCAGAAGGATGAGAGGAGGTTCCCAAGGTCAGGCTGGCCAGAAGGATGAGAGGAGGTTCCCAAGGTCAGGCTGGCCAGAAGGATGAGAGGAGGTTCCCAAGGTCAGGCTGGCCAGAAGGATGAGAGGAGGTTCCCAAGGTCAGGCTGGCCAGAAGGATGAGAGGAGGTTCCCAAGGTCAGGCTGGCCAGAAGGATGAGAGGAGGTTCCCAAGGTCAGGCTGGCCAGAAGGATGAGAGGAGGTTCCCAAGGTCAGGTTGGCCAGAAGGATGAGAGGAGGTTCCCAAGGTCAGGCTGGCCAGAAGGATGAGAGGAGGTTCCCAAGGTCAGGCTGGCCAGAAGGATGAGAGGAGGTTCCCAAGGTCAGGCTGGCCAGAAGGATGAGAGGAGGTTCCCAAGGTCAGGCTGGCCAGAAGGATGAGAGGAGGTTCCCAAGGTCAGGCTGGCCAGAAGGATGAGAGGAGGTTCCCAAGGTCAGGCTGGCCAGAAGGATGAGAGGAGGTTCCCAAGGTCAGGCTGGCCAGAAGGATGAGAGGAGGTTCCCAAGGTCAGGCTAGCCAGAAGGATGAGAGGAGGTTCCCAAGGTCAGGCTGGCCAGAAGGATGAGAGGAGGTTCCCAAGGTCAGGCCAGCCAGAAAGACAAGCTGGGAGGTCGCCAAGGTCAGGCCGGCCAGAAACAAAGATTTGAAAGCAGGTGCCCAAAGTCATTCAGGACAGAAATATACGAGTGGAGGTCCCCAAAACCAGAAAATCCAACAAGATAACAGGTGAAGTCACCAAGGTCAGGCCAGCCAGAAAGATATGAGAGGAGATGCAAAAGGGCAGACGAGCCAGAAAGATAGGAGATGAGGTCCCGTAGGTCAAACCTGCCAGAGAGATAGGAGAGGAGGTCCCTAAACTAGATAAGCCAGAAAGATAACAGGTGAAGTCACCAAGGTCAGGCCAGCCAGAAAGAGAAGAGATGAGGTCCCCAACGTCAGGGCAGCCAATGAGGTGCAAATGTAAAGCCGTATTCCAATATTTCTTAATTCTTGTAATGACCATTCACACACAACGCTTTGTTCCATGGTGCGCGTAAATTTAGTAAAGTATATATACTTCCTCTATGCACTGTATCTCAGCGCTCGTTAATGACCCGTTCACATGAGCCACCAGACACTATGAGAACAGACTTATCACTGATGTGGTTTCTACTCGAAAAGAAAGGAGAAAGGATCCCTCAGGAATTCGATATCTAAGGATTCCAAGAGGCAGCACAAGAAAACCCATCGTCTGATCAGGACCTCATCAGTGGGCGATGGAGGAAGGGTCTCAGGGCTCCGGACCTTTCCGTACAGTTGGGCTCTATTTACTTTATGTACATCGTCTGTGCAAAATCAAACTTTATAAGTTCCTTTTTTCTCTAAAGTCACAAACACCTACTCCCATTGGGACAGGCGAAACCCCACAGGATGGCAGAGGGTCACAACGAAAGAAGTAGACACCAGAAATTACCGTCTCCAACACAGCAGTGCCAGGATCAGCTGCCTATATACGGCCGACGTGACGCTGACGGACCAGTCTGGAGACCTAGGAGGTGCCTGATGTGATGACCTGACCCGCGTCCCCGAGCCTCCCGGGTTATCTTACACAGCATTTCACAGTCGAGCCGGTGGTTTTTAGCAGTCTCTTACCGCCCCGTAGATAATGAAGAGATTACAGATTGTCAAATTAGGGGCACTTTACAGACAAAATTGCTAATTACTTTAACAACGTTAATGATATAACTGCTCCTGAAGAAACGCCGTAAGTATCAGCTTTTACGCTACTGAGGAAGATGAATTACCGACTCTTAGGTAAGGATCTCCGGGTGTCCGACCCTAGATCAGAGCCACCTGACCTCATGGGGGTGCCGTGCAGAGTGCATAGTCCATCCAACCCTAGATCAGAGCCACCTGACCTCCTGGGGGTGCCGTGCAGAGTGCATAGTCCATCCAACCCTAGATCAGAGCCACCTGACCTCCTGGGGGTGCCGTGCAGAGTGCATAGTCCATCCAACCCTAGATCAGAGCCACCTGACCTCCTGGGGGTGCCGTGCAGAGTGCATAGTCCATCCGTCCCTAGATCAGAGCCACCTGACCTCCTGGGGGGTGCCGTGCAGAGTGCATAGTCCATCCGACCCTAGATCAGAGCCACCTGACCTCCTGGGGGTGCCGTGCAGAGTGCAGAGTCCATCCAACCCTAGATCAGAGCCACCTGACCTCCTGGGGGTGCCGTGCAGAGTGCATAGTCCATCCAACCCTAGATCAGAGCCACCTGACCTCCTGGGGGTGCCGTGCAGAGTGCATAGTCCATCCAACCCTAGATCAGAGCCACCTGACCTCCTGGGGGGTGCCGTGCAGAGTGCAGAGTCCATCCGACCCTAGATCAGAGCCACCTGACCTCCTGGGGGGTGCCGTGCAGAGTGCATAGTCCATCCGACCCTAGATCACAGCCACCCAGCCGCCTGGGTGGTGCGGTGTAGGGTGCAGAGTCCATCCAACCCTAGATTAGAGCCACCTAACCGCCTGGGTGGTGCGGTGTAGGGTGCATAGTCCATCCGACCCTAGATCAGAGCCACCCGACCTCCTGGGGGGTGCCGTGCAGAGTCCATCCAACCCTAGATCAGAGCCACCTGACCTCCTGGGGGGTGCCGTGCAGAGTGCATAGTCCATCCAACCCTAGATCAGAGCCACACAACCTCCTGGGGGGTGCCGTGCAGAGTGCATAGTCCATCCGACCCTAGATCAGAGGCACACGACCTCCTGGGGGGTGCGGTACAGGGTGCAGAGTCCATCCGACCCTAGATCAGAGCCACCTGACCTCCTGGGGGGTGCGGTACAGGGTGCAGAGTCCATCCGACCCTAGATCAGAGCCACCTGACCTCCTGGGGGGTGCCGTGCAGAGTGCATAGTCCATCAAACCCTAGATCAGAGCCACACGGCCTCCTGGGGGGTGCCGTGCAGAGTGCATAGTCCATCCAACCCTAGATCAGAGCCACCTGGCCTCCTGGGGGGTGCGGTACAGGGTGCAGAGTCCATCCGACCCTAGATCAGAGCCACCTGACCTCCTGGGGGTGCCGTGCAGAGTGCATAGTCCATCCAACCCTAGATCAGAGCCACCTGACCTCCTGGGGGTGCCGTGCAGAGTGCAGAGTCCATCCAACCCTAGATCAGAGCCACACGGCCTCCTGGGGGTGCCGTGCAGAGTGCAGAGTCCATCCAACCCTAGATCAGAGCCACACGGCCTCCTGGGGGGTGCCGTGCAGAGTCCATCCAACCCTAGATCAGAGCCACACGGCCTCCTGGGGGTGCCGTGCAGAGTGCATAGTCCATCCAACCCTAGATCAGAGCCACCTGGCCTCCTGGGGGGTGCGGTACAGGGTGCAGAGTCCATCCGACCCTAGATCAGAGCCACCTGACCTCCTGGGGGTGCCGTGCAGAGTGCATAGTCCATCCAACCCTAGATCAGAGCCACCTGACCTCCTGGGGGTGCCGTGCAGAGTGCATAGTCCATCCAACCCTAGATCAGAGCCACACGGCCTCCTGGGGGTGCCGTGCAGAGTGCAGAGTCCATCCAACCCTAGATCAGAGCCACACGGCCTCCTGGGGGGTGCCGTGCAGAGTGCAGAGTCCATCCAACCCTAGATCAGAGCCACACGGCCTCCTGGGGGTGCCGTGCAGAGTGCATAGTCCATCCAACCCTAGATCAGAGCCACCTGGCCTCCTGGGGGGTGCGGTACAGGGTGCAGAGTCCATCCGACCCTAGATCAGAGCCACCTGACCTCCTGGGGGTGCCGTGCAGAGTGCATAGTCCATCCAACCCTAGATCAGAGCCACACGGCCTCCTGGGGGGTGCCGTGCAGAGTGCATAGTCCATCCGACCGTAGATCAGAGCCACCTGACCTCCTGGGGGGTGCCGTGCAGAGTGCAGAGTCCATCCAACCCTAGATCACAGCCACCCAGCCGCCTGGGTGGTGCGGTGTAGGGTGCAGAGTCCATCCGACCCTAGATTAGAGCCACCTAACCGCCTGGGTGGTGCGGTGTAGGGTGCATAGTCCATCCAACCCTAGATTAGAGCCACCTAACCGCCAGGGTGGTGCGCTGTAGGGTGCAGACTCCGTCCGGCCCAAGATCAGAAGAGTCAGCCAACCTTCTGGTTGGTGCGGTGAAGGGTGCAGAATCTGTCCAACCCTAGATCAGAAGAGCCACCCAACCTCCTGGGTGGTGCCGCGCAGAGTGCATAGTCCATCCAACCCTAGATCACAGCCACCCAACTGCCTGGGTGGTGTGGTGTAGGGTGCAGAGTCCATCCAACCCTAGATCAGTTGGATTTTAACACCCAATTATTTTGTTTTTAGGGGTGGTAAGTCAGTGCCAGAAACATCTGTCAGCGGCTTTCTCCTCTGCATTGGGGAGCCGGGACAGAAAGGTCTTAATCTACACCTCTCCAACAGACGGCCATCAGGGCAGATAGACGGTGGCTGTCCAGATAGACAACCTCTATTAGGCTTCCCAGGTAGAAAATGAGCATTGGCCGGTGCCCCCGTCCTCCAACCACGTTCCCGGTTATCGGACCATGGAAACGTCCCTGATCACCCGACGAACAAGCTATACTTTTGATCATCAGCGGCATGCATTGGTTGTGCCGGGGGCACATCACCCCGTGCTGCCAATACATGCAATATTAACGACGCGAGCGGCCATAAATGTCCATGGACAGACGTTTATAGTCATCCATGGGGGGAAATCTGAGGTCTACATGCAGCTTAACCCATTATTTGCCCTGGGGTCATGTGGCCGTTGTCTGCCCGTTGGTGCCCGGGGTCATGCACTGGGGGGGGACGGGGCGCAGGACTAATAATCTCGGGGTCTTCAATAGTTAATCAGCCCCGCTGTGGTCTGCATGAAGGAGCGCGCCCCGGAGCAGAACGTTTCCTTTGTAGATGGAGACATCTCTTATAGTTCAAAGGAGCTAAAGTAAATCCATCGGCACAAATGGAAGACGTGTAAGTGGAGCGTCTGCGCGGAGCGGCTCAGCCGACGCAGCCACGAGTCCTCTCCGCACAAGTGCCATATCATTAGTGAAGATCTGAACAAATTCTCCTTCAAGGAAACTCAAGTGAAAGACTAAAAAGGCAGAATTAGTAACTAATATTGGATTTGTAGAAAACATTGAGTGACGAGTGGAGGATCCGAATCCATCGGTGGGAGGAGGACACACGAGAGGCCGGTCATTAGGATAATGGGAAGAGTAAAGGGGGAAATCAGCACAAAAACAAGCAAGTCTACAGAGGGGAGAGGGGCGTAGGCGGAGGGGGGAGAGGAGCGCGGGCCGAGGAGGGAGGAGCGGGGGAGAGGGGCGCGGGCCGAGGAGGGAGGAGCGGGGGGAGAGGGGCGCGGGCCGAGGGAGGAGCGGGGGAGAGGGGCGCGGGCCGAGGAGGGAGGAGCGGGGGAGAGGGGCGCGGGCCGAGGAGGGAGGAGCAAGGGAGAGGGGCGCGGGAGGAGCGGGGGAGAGGGGCACGGGCGGAGGGGGGGAGAGAGGGGCACGGGCGGAGGGGGGGGGGGAGAGGGGCACGGGCGGAGGGGGGGGGAGAGGGGCACGGGCGGAGGGGGGGGGGAGAGGGGCACGGGCGGAGGGGGGGGGAGAGGGGCACGGGCGGAGGGGGGGGGGAGAGGGGCACGGGCGGAGGGGGGGAGAGAGGGGCACGGGCGGAGGGGGGGGAAGAGGGGCACGGGCGGAGGGGGGAGAGGGGCGCAGATATTCATGGTCTGTAATCATGGTAACCAATATCAGCCAGCATACAAAGAGAAAAAGCAGAAAATCTCACAATATTGCAGTGGTCTCTTAATTTTTGCCAGAGCTGTACGAGCAGTTGAGTTATTCCCCAAAAAAATAAAGTGAGCCCGTCCTAAACTGAGTGCTCCATGGATATCTATCTATGGGGCTGCCGGAAATAACCAAACGCTGCGCTCTGCCGTCCTATAAAGAATGCAGTGGGGACCGCACATCTGCACCCCCATGACACTCAGGACAGGGCTCTTCTTGGGGATCCACAGCCACGTTCTCAGGATTACTGGACGTCCAAGCAATCAGCACATTTTACAATATTTTGGGCGTGAAATTACCCTTTAAGGGAGAGGAAATAATTCGGTGTAAAGAGGGTAATAGCTTTAGAAGGGGGAAATCACTACAGGAATGAAGCTGTGCTGACACACGAGAGCTAGCGAGGACACACACACCTCGCATCCAGCATGTATTCCTAGGAGGGACGCTCCCGCATGGGAAAAGTCATAAAAAAAAAAAAAGGAGCTGTCTGCTAACTGAACGCCATTTCCACATCCAATTGAAGGAAGGAGGGAGATTTTTGACGACTACTCGTAGTTTTCACATGGACGTTACTAGCTCCCCCCAAGCTTTACACTTTGCTTTCACAGAGGCTAACTGTCCAAATCCATTGTACAACAACTTGAGATTGTGGAGGAGGGTCTCGGGAAGGCTATATCCACCGCTCCCCTGGGGGTTACACCAGTGCGTACAGTCAGGCGGGGGTTAAAGCGGTGGCCGCAGACAGCAGACGTGACGTTACCGTGCGGCGCCTCTAATGAGTGCTTTATAAAGTGGTAATCGGCCGTCGGGGGGTGAAGGTAACAGTTTTCTTCAATGATAACTTCATTTGCAGCATGTAGGGAGGGATGACCTCATCGCATTACCGCCTAATGACTGCTGATACCGCCGCTCTGAAACGCACCGCTATTCGATTACCTGGTTATGAAGAACTCTCTGCCTGCAGCCCCCCCCCCCCCCCACCCCATCACCCACCGTAATGCAATAACCCAGGCTTCTCAGAACTGCTGCAGCCCGGACCGCGGCCGCACAACACCCCCCGGAAAGCAGACGTGCGGCAGACGCGGCTCTTAAAGGGAAACTCCGGAAATAAACAGAGTCTGCCCTATAGCGATTCATTATCGGAGACTGCGACGCCGGGTGTTTTCCTTTATTCATCCGCATTTTCAAGACCTGTGCTTTCTGCCAACGAATGGAAAAAGTCTCTGCTTCTATTCAAAGGCTGAAAACAAGTCGAGCCGTGTAATACTTCCCTTCACCTGTGGTGGCGCTGTGGGAAATCAAAACACATAAAATGTCAAGGAAGCAGCACTGCCTGGTCCCCTGCCCTCTCCGTGCCAATCCCCTCCTGCTAAACTCAGGGGTGAGCCGCCATCGCCTGCCCAGAGGCCGCAGAGGACCAAGCAAGAGGGACGGGAAAGCACCAACTCAGGGGAGGGTGCAACACGGCACATCACTCACAAAAAGACAGGGATATTCTCGGGTGAAATTTCACATTGATCCTAAAATGCCCTCTGACCTTTTCAGAAGAAATTAATGTGACCTTCTCTGCACTTTTGGGTGCTCACGTCCAACTGCTCAATGTTTCAGGACTTTTTGCACAACTTGGTGCTTTGTTGTAAAAGAGACACATAGAGACTAGAAAAATCACAGAAAGGCAGAGAAGTGGCCACTGAGCTTAGAGTGTCACAGAGCGTCACCAGCAGGTTGTACAGAGACACAGAGAGACTGGAAGACTCACAGAGAGAAAGTAGTGTCAGCTGAGCTTACATCGTCATACAGTGTCACAAGCAGGTTATACAGAGACACAGAGAGACTTTAAAAAAAAAAAAAAAAAATCACAGCAAGGCAGAGATCTGGCCACTAAGCTTAGAATGTCACAGAGTGTCACCAGCAGGTTGTACAGAGACACAGAGAGACTGGAAGAGTCACAGAAAGG
>NC_134358.1:21267147-21429647 GCF_048569485.1 Anomaloglossus baeobatrachus | reverse complement strand
GGGCAGCGCACAGGGCAGCGACATCACGGGGGGCAGCGCACAGGGCAGCGACATCACGGGGGGCAGCGCACAGGGCAGCGACATCACGGGGGGCAGCGCACAGGGCAGCGACATCACGGGGGGCAGCGACATCACGGGGGGCAGCGACATCACGGGGGGCAGCGACATCACGGGGGGCAGCGACATCACGGGGGGCAGCGACATCACGGGGGGCAGCGACATCACGGGGGGCAGCGCACAGGGCAGCGACATCACGGGGGGCAGCGCACAGGGCAGCGACATCACGGGGGGCAGCGCACAGGGCAGCGACATCACGGGGGGCAGCGCACAGGGCAGCGACATCACGGGGGGCAGCGCACAGGGCAGCGACATCACGGGGGGCAGCGCACAGGGCAGCGACATCACGGGGGGCAGCGCACAGGGCAGCGACATCACGGGGGGCAGCGCACAGGGCAGCGACATCACGGGGGGCAGCGCACAGGGCAGCGACATCACGGGGGGCAGCGCACAGGGCAGCGACATCACGGGGGGCAGCGCACAGGGCAGCGACATCACGGGGGGCAGCGCACAGGGCAGCGACATCACGGGGGGCAGCGCACAGGGCAGCGACATCACGGGGGGCAGCGCACAGGGCAGCGACATCACGGGGGGCAGCGCACAGGGCAGCGACATCACGGGGGGCAGCGCACAGGGCAGCGACATCACGGGGGGCAGCGCACAGGGCAGCGACATCACGGGGGGCAGCGCACAGGGCAGTGACATCACTGGGGGCAGCGCACAGGGCAGCGACATCACTGGGGGCAGCGCACAGGGCAGCGACATCACGGGGGGCAGCGCACAGGGCAGCGACATCACGGGGGGCAGCGCACAGGGCAGTGACATCACTGGGGGCAGCGCACAGGGCAGCGACATCACGGGGGCAGCGCACAGGGCAGTGACATCACGGGGGGCAGCGCACAGGGCAGTGACATCACTGGGGGGCAGCGCACAGGGCA
The DNA here is from genome assembly GCF_048569485.1 of Anomaloglossus baeobatrachus. Classification (NCBI taxonomy): domain Eukaryota; kingdom Metazoa; phylum Chordata; class Amphibia; order Anura; family Aromobatidae; genus Anomaloglossus; species Anomaloglossus baeobatrachus. The sequence continues at coordinate 21,428,652 of NC_134358.1, read as the reverse complement.
GCGACATCACGGGGGGCGGCGCACAGGGCAGCGACATCACGGGGGGCAGCGCACAGGGCAGTGACATCACTGGGGGCAGCGCACAGGGCAGTGACATTACGGGGTCGCACTCTGACGTCACAGCCTCCCCTCCCCCCTCCAGGGCGCCTGCAGTTCCTCGCTCGGAGCACGTGGCCCCCGCGTGCAGCCACACATCACGTGACGCAGGAGGACGCGACCACCATTGATTTGTAGAGGGGGGTTTCCAGGCCAGGACCTGCCTGCAGCATAGCTATAGGTGCCAGCGGTGCGGGGTCTGCACGCTGGGACTTGTAGTTCGGTAACGGCTGAGCGCAGACATCACAGGCCGCCGCTGCTCACACAGCCTCCAGGCCGGAGCGGCCTCTTCCCGGGCACAAGCTTCGCTCTCAGCTCCAAGAGGCCGGGTGAGCAGCGGCAGAGCCGGCGGGAGACCGTGCGGAGTGTCCGCGGCCCGGGCCGGGCGTCTGACTGGACCCTACCTGGCGGCGGGAGCGCGGGATGACCGGGCTGCGGGATGAGGGGGCGGAGCCGGGGTCACGTGACACGCAGCTGGTTCCTCGTCACGTGACGACGCGCTCTGCGTCCTGACGTTATTACGCAGATCAGCGCTCACCACAGAGCCCGCCCCCAAGCGCCGGTCACATCTGCCGGTCCCGCCCTCCGCAGGCTTCTCAATGTACTATAGCCGACGAGCGATAGATCGCGATAAATGACACGCGCTTCATTATAGAATAGGAAGGCATTATACATAAAGGCGGCAGGGAGGCTCAGCGCATGTGCGGTGTCTGGAGGTAGAGTGCACGGGAAACCGTCAGCAGGCAGGTCTGACCAACCAGTGCCCCGCAGCTCCGCCCCATTAGCCCACCTGCTGACGGTTTCCATGGCCCTGATGTTTATGACTGCGTCTGTGTAAATCCTCCATATCCTCAGCAGTTTCCCTGTAGGGTCTGCTTTGTGTTATAGACTGATACACTCAAGGCGGAAAGTGTTGGCGCCCCGGAGATTGTGCCGGAAAATCAAGGATTTCTCCCAGAAAATGACTAGTTATACACGTTTTGTTATACACGGGTTTATTTCCTTTGTGCATTGGAAGAACAGAAAAAAGGCAAATTGGACATAATATCACAGAACAGTCTAAAAGTGGCCGGACAAAAGTATTCACACCCCGAACTAAGATTTGGTTGCACACTCTTTACCCTTTGGAATAAATCCCTTCCATCAGTCGCCTCCTGTCCCCGTCCACAGCTTCTGCCTCCTCTCACCTGGAATCTCACACTCTTCTTTATAAACTGCTTCAGGTCTCATATTTGGAGGCGTCTCCTCTTATCTTCTCTTCTCTCCTCTCCTCTCTCCTCTCCTCTATCCTCCCCTCTTTTCTTTTCTTCTTCTCTCCTCCCCTCTCGTCTCCCCTCTCCTCTCTCCTCTCCTCTTCTCTTTTCTTCTCTCCTCTCCTTTTCTCTCCTCTCCTCTTCTCTTTTCTTCTCTCCTCTCCTTTTCTCTCCTCTCCTCTCATCTCCTCTCTCCTCTTCTCTTTTCTTCTCTCATCTCCTTTTCTCTCCTCTCCTTTCTTCTTCTCTCATCTCCTCTCTCCTCTCCTCTATCCTCTTCTCTTTTCTTCTTCTCTCCTCTCCTCTTCTCTTCTCTCCTTTCTTCTTCTCTCCTCTCCTCTTCTTTCCTCTCTCCTCTCTTGTTTTCTTGCCTTTCCTCTCCTCTATCCTCTTCTCTTTTCTTCTTCTCTCCTCTCCTCTTCTCTCCTCCCCTTTCTTCTTCTCTCCTCTCCTCTTCTCTCCTCTCTCCTCTCCTCTTCTCTCCTCCCCTTTCTTCTTCTCTCCTCTCCTCTTCTCTCCTCTCTCCTCTCCTCTTCTCTCCTCCCCTTTCTTCTTCTCTCCTCTCCTCTTCTCTCCTCTCTCCTCTCCTCTTCTCTCCTCCCCTTTCTTCTTCTCTCCTCTCCTCTTCTCTCCTCCTCCTCTCTCACACCTCATTCAAAGAGTTTTCTTTATTTCCATGACTCTGAAAATTGTAGATTCACATTGAAGGCATCAAAACTATGAATTAACACATGTGGAATGAAATACTTAACATAAAAGTGTGAAACAACTGAAAATCTGTCTTATATTCTAGGTTCTTCAGAGTAGCCTCCTTTTGCTTTGATTACTGCTTTGCACACTCTTGGCATTCTCTTGAGGAGCTTCAAGAGGTAGTCACCGGAAATGGTCTTCACTTCACAGGTGTGCCCTGTCAGGTTTAATAGGTGGGATTTCTTGCCTTATAAATGGGGTTGGGACCATCAGTTGTGTTGTGCAGAAGTCTGGTGGATACACAGCTGATAGTCCTACTGAATAGACTGTTAGAATTTGTATTATGGCAAGAAAAAAGCAGCTGAGTAAAGAAAAACGAGTGGCCATCATTACTTTAAGAAATGAAGATCAGTCAGTCCAAAAAATTGGGAAAACTTTAAAGTGTCCCCAAGTGCAGTGGCAAAAACCATCAAACGCTACAAAGAAACTGGCTCACATGAGGCCCGCCCCAGGAAAGGAAGACCAAGAGTCACCTCTGCTGCGGAGGATAAGTTTATCCGAGTCACCAGCCTCAGAAATCGCAGGTTAACAGCATCTCAGATTAGAGACCAGGTCAATGCCACACAGAGTTCTAGCAGCAGACACATCTCTAGAACAACTGTTAAGAGGAGACTTTGTGCAGCAGCCTTCATGGTAAAATAGCTGCTAGGAAACCACTGCTAAGGACAGGCAACAAGCAGAAGAGACTTGTTTGGGCTAAAGAACACAAGGAATGGACATTAGACCAGTGGAAATCTGTGCTTTGGTCTGATGAGTCCAAATTTGACATCTTTGGATCCAACCACCGTGTCTTTGTAGAAAAGGTGAACGGATGGACTCTACATGGCTGGTTCCCACCGTGAAGCATGGAGGAGGAGGTGTGATGGTGTGGGGGGGCTTTGCTGGTGACACTATTGGGGTTTTATTCAAAATTGAAGGCATACAGAACCAGCATGGCTACCACAGCATCTTGCAGCGGCGTGCTATTCCATCCGGTTTGCGTTTAGTTGGACCATCATTTATTTTTCAACAGGACAATGACCCCAAACACACCTCCAGGCTGTGTAAGGGCTATGTGAGTAAGAAGGAGAGTGATGGGGTGCTACGCCAGATGGCCTGGCCTCCACAGTCACCAGACCTGAACCCAATCGAGATGGTTTGGGGTGAGCTGGACCGCAGAGTGAAGGCAAAAGGAACAACAAGTGCTAAGCATCTCTGGGAACTCCTTCAAGACTGATGGAAAACCATTTCCGGTGACTACCTCTTGAGGCTCATCAAGAGAATGCCAAGAGTGTGCAAAGCAGTAATCAAAGCAAAAGGTGGCTACTGTGAAGAACCTAGAATATAAGACATATTTTCAGTTGTTTCACACCTTTTTGTTAAGTATTTCATTCCACATGTGATAATTTATAGTTTTGATGCCTTCAATGTGAATCTACAATTTTCAGAGTCATGAAAATAAAGAAAACTCTTTGAATGAGAAGGTGTGTCCAAACCTTTGGTCTGTACTGTATAAAAAAACACGTGTCATTGTAATAATTTTCAAGGAGAACTAATTCACTTTCTGGAACAATCTCAGGGCGCCAACACTTTCTGCCGTGACTGTATTTGCATTTGGTTGATTCAAATTTTTAGATTTTTTTTTATTTCCCAAGAGCCTTATTGAAATTTCAGTTTTTGGGGGGGTTTCTGTAGAAGTGACATATAACCGGTGATGAAGACCCTAACAGCCATCTGATGACAGCGCTATAGGAGGAGAGCGATATATAACAGGGCAGCGCTATAGGAGGAGAGCGATATATCACAGGGCAGCGCTATAGCAGGAGAGGGATATATCATCCATGTTGGCTCCTCATATTTCCCCCTTATTTTCTGCAGTTCCTTTTTGTTTCCTCTGTTCCCATTTGGGTGAGGACCTTTCCTGTGGTGCCTATCTTCCTCTAGCGCCACCAGATCGACATGGTGGGAATTATTTCACTGTAATATTTGACATCTGGTGTAGCAGAGCTGGTATCACAGTATGTGCTGTAGCAGAGCTGGAATCATGGCATCTTGTGTAGCAGAGCTGGAATCATGGCATCTGGTGTAGTAGAGCTGGAATCATGGCATCTGGTGTAGCAGAGCTGGAATCATGGCATCTTGTGTAGCAGAGCTGGAATCATGGCATCTTGTGTAGCAGAGCTGGAATCATGGCATCTGGTGTAGTAGAGCTGGAATCATGGCATCTGGTGTAGCAGAGCTGGAATCATGGCATCTGGTGTAGCAGAGCTGGAATCATGGCATCTGGTGTAGTAGAGCTGGAATCATGGCATCTGGTGTAGCAGAGCTGGAATCATGGCATCTGGTGTAGCAGAGCTGGAATCATAGAATCTGGTGTAGCAGAGCTCGAATCACAGCATTTGGTATAGAGAGCTGGAATTATAGCATCTGGTGTAGTGGAGCTGGAATCACAGCATCTGGTGTAGCAGGGCTGGAGTCATGGCATCTGGTGTAGCAGAGCAGAAATCACAGCATCTGGTGTAGTAGAGCTGGAATCATAGCATTTGGTGTAGCAGGGCTGGTAGCATAGCATCTGGTATAGCAAAGCTGGAATTACAGCATCTGGTGTAGCAGAGCTGAAATCATAGTATCTGGTGTAACAAAGCTAGAATCATTGCATTTGATGTAGCAGAGCTGGAATCATAGCATCTGGTATAGCAGAGCTAGGCTAGAATCTTAACATCTGATGTAGCAGAGCAGGAATCACAGCATTTGGTATAGCAGAGCTAAAATCACGTCATCTGGTGTAGCAGAGTTGAAATCACGTCATCTGGTATAACAGGGCTAGAATGGCATCTTGTGTAGCAGAGCTGATTTCATGGCATCTGATGTAGCAGGCCTGGAATTACAGCAGCTGGTGTAGCAGAGCTGGAAACATAGCATCTTGTGTAGCAGAGCTTGAATCACAGCATCTGCTGTTGCAGATCTGCAATCATGGCATCTTGTGTAGCAGAGCTGGAATCATGGAATCTTGTGTAGCAGAGCTGGAATCATAGCATCTGGTCTAGCAGAGCTGGAATCATAGCATTTGGTGTAGCAGAGCTGGTAGCATCTGATATAGCAAAGTTAGACTCACAGCATCTGGTGTAGCAGAGCTGGAATCACAGTATTTGGTGTAGCAGAGCTGGAATCACAGTATTTGGTGTAGCAGAGCTGGAATCATGGCATCTGGTGTAGCAGAGCAGAAATCACAGCATCTGGGGTAGTAGAGCTGGAATAACATCATCTGGTGTAGCAGAGCTGATTTCATGGCATCTGGGGTAGCAGAGCTGGAATCACAGCATCTGATGTAGCAGAGCTGGCATCATGGCATCTGGTGTAGCAGAGCTGGAATCACAGTATTTGGTGTAGCAGAGCTGGAATCATGGCATCTTGTGTAGCAAAGCTGATTTCATGGTATCTGATGTAGTAGAGCAAGAATCATGGCATCTGGTGTAGTAGAGCTGATTTCATGGCATCTGGTGTAGCAGAGCTGATTTTACAGCATCTGATGTAGCAGAGCTGGAATCATGGCATCTTGTGTAGCAAAGCTGATTTCATGGTATCTGATGTAGTAGAGCAAGAATCATGGCATCTGGTGTAGTAGAGCTGATTTCATGGCATCTGGTGTAGCAGAGCTGATTTTACAGCATCTGATGTAGCAGAGCTGGAATCATGGCATCTGGTGTAGCAAAGTTGATCATGATTAACGGTGCTGAGTATGCCAGAAACGCGTTGAATACTCCATCCATGCACTGTCTCTGCCTTATGATGCACTGTGTGTGACCGGGGATAAATAGAGACGTCGTATGTCAGAGCCGGACGTCGTATGTCAGAGCCGGACGTCGTATGTCAGAGCCGGACGTCGTATGTCAGAGCCGGACGTCGTATGTCAGAGCCGGACGTCTACCTTTTCTCTTTTGCATTACCCTGGCTGTGGTGAAGCTGCTGCCCGAGCTCCATACAGGATGAGGATTAGTAACACGCTGAGCCGGACATCACGTCAAGTTATAATGCTTGATATAGCAGAGCTGTTACCACGATGGAGCAGAGTCATGTAGCAGAGCTGTGACACTCGGGCGGTGGCCCATGTGGAGGATGGTGTCATCAGTGTGTGTCCGCAGTAATCGGCTGCGCAGGAGAGGAGACTGGAGCGGCCGGAGACGGGACACGATGCAGCGCTTGGCATCACTTTCAGGACTGATTGTAAAAATACACAACATATCTTAAAGGGGTTGTCCATTTTCTGAAAATCCTGATCCCCAAGTGCAATTCTTAAAGGTACAAATGGGCTTTAATCACCGGATCAAGTGCTGAGTCTCCACTGCTGCTTCCAGTATCTATTATTGGCTGCAGCGCTGACATCACATCAACAGCGCTGCAGCCAATCACTGACGTCAGCGGCGCTGCCTGTATAGATGAGATGCTTTGCTCAGAGCCGTTGAGCGTCGTGATTGGATGTCATGAAGTCAGCACTGCAGCCAATCACTGATGTCAGCAGCTCTCCCTGTGTAGATGTGATGCCCCGCTCAGAGCAGTTGAGCTCAGTGATTGGATGTTGAGTCATGAGCGCTGGAGCCAATCACTGCTGTCACTGGCTCTGTCCGTGAAGATGGCTGCAGCCAATCACTGATGTCAGCGGCTCTGTCCATGCAGTTGGGAAGTCCCGCTCTCAGAGCCATTGAGCTTCGTGATTGGATATTGTGACGTCAGTGCTGCAGCCAATCACTGATGTCAGCATCTCTGTCCGTGTAAATGGGATGCCCCACTCAGAGCCATTGAGTTTCATGATTGAATGTTGTGACATCAGCGCTGCAGCCAATCACTGATATCAGCGGCTCTGCCTGTATAGATGGGATGCCCCGCTCAGAGCCATTGAGTTTCATGATTGGATGTTGTGTTGTCAGCGCTGCAGCCAATCACTGATGTCAGCGGCTCTGCCTGTATAGATGAGATGCCCCACTCAGAGCCATTGAGCTCAGTGATTGGATGTTGTGACGTCAGCGCTGCAGCCAATCACTGATGTCAGCAGCTCTGCCTGTATCGATGGGATGCCCTGCTCACTGCCATTGAGCTTCATGATTGTATGTTGTGACGTCAGCGCTGCAGCCAATCACTGATGTCAGCAGCTTTGTCTGTGTAGATGTGATGCCCCGCTCAGAGCAGTTGAGCTCAGTGATTGGATGTTGAGTCATCAGCGCTGCAGCCAATCACTGCTGTCACTGGCTCTGTCCGTGAAGATGGCTGCAGCCAATCACTGATGTCAGCGGGTCTGTCCATGCAGTTGGGAAGTCCCGCTCTCAGAGCCATTGAGCTTCGTGATTGGATGTTGTGACGTCAGTGCTGCAGCCAATCACTGATGTCAGCGTCTCTGTCCGTGTAAATGGGATGCCCCACTCAGAGCCATTGAGTTTCATGATTGAATGTTGTGACATCAGCGCTGCAGCCAATCACTGATGTCAGCGGCTCTGCCTGTATAGATGGGATGCCCCACTCAGAGCCATTGAGTTTCATGATTGGATGTTGTGATGTCAGCGCTGCAGCCAATCACTGATGTCAGCGGCTCTGCCTGTATAGATGAGATGCCCCACTCAGAGCCATTGAGCTCAGTGATTGGATGTTGTGACGTCAGCGCTGCAGCCAATCACTGATGTCAGCGGCTCTGCCTGTATCGATGGGATGCCCTGCTCACTGCCATTGAGCTTCATGATTGTATGTTGTGACGTCAGCGCTGCAGCCAATCACTGATGTCAGCAGCTTTGTCTGTATAGCTGGGATGCCCTGCTCAGAGCCATTGAGCTCAGTGATTGGATGTTGAGTCATCATTGCTGCAGCCAATCACTGATGTCAGCAGCTCTGTCCATGTAGATGGGATGCCCCGCTCAGTGCCATTGATCTTTGTGATTGGATGTTGTGATTTCAGCGCTGCAGCCAATCACTGATGTCAGTAGCTCTGCCTGTATAGATGGGATGCCAAGCTCAGAGCCATTGAGCTTCGTGATAGGATGTCATAACATCAGCGCTGCAGCCAATCACTGATGTCAGCAGCTCTGCACGTGTAGACAAGATGCCCCTCTCAGAGCAGTTGAGCTGAGTGATTGGATGCCGAGTCATCAGCGCTACAGCCAATCACTGATGTCAGAGGCTCTGTCCGTGTAGGTGGGATGCCTCGATTAGAGCCGTTGAGCTCAGTGATTAGATATTGAGATGTCAGAGCTGCAGCCAATCACTCATGTCAGCGACTCTGTCCGTGAAGATGTGATGCCCTGCTCAGACCCGTTGAGCTCCGTGATTGGATGTTGTGACGTCAGCGCTGCAGCCAATCACTGATATCAGCAGCTCTGTCCATGCTCTGTCCATGTAGATGGGATGCTCCACTCAGAGCCATTGAGCTTCATGATTGTATGTTGTGACGTCAACGCTGCAGCCAATCACTGATGTCAGCGGCTCTGCCTGTGTAGATGGGATGCCCCGCTCAGAGCCATTGAGCTCAGTGATTGGATGTTGTGACGTACAAATTGTAAAAAGATTTGGGTGCAAACAAAACGTGTTTTTACATGGGACTGCACAGCACTTCCCCCTACCTCCACTCATCATCACCCCCCTCCGCTCCGCTACCTCCACTCATCATCACCCCCTCCGCTCCGCTACCTCCACTCATCATCACCCCCCTCCGCTCTGCTACCTCCACTCATCATCACCCCCTCCGCTCCGCTACCTCCACTCATCATCACCCCCTCCGCTCCGCTACCTCCACTCATCATCACCCCCCTCCGCTCCGCTACCTCCACTCATCATCACCCCCCTCCGCTCCGCTACCTCCACTCATCATCACCCCCTCCGCTCCGCTACCTCCACTCATCATCACCCCCCTCCGCTCCGCTACCTCCACTCATCATCACCCCCCTCCGCTCCGCTACCTCCACTCATCATCACCCCCCTCCGCTCCGCTACCTCCACTCATCATCACCCCCCTCCGCTCCGCTACCTCCACTCATCATCACCCCCCTCCGCTCCGCTACCTCCACTCATCATCACCCCCCTCCGCTCTGCTACCTCGGCTCCGCCACTTCCCGTCAGGCCGTTTATGCTGCTTGTTTGTATTGTTATTTTTCCCTCGGTATAATTTCGGCTTTGTAGAGTCGGATCCCCGGCGTCCGCACGGTTCACCGAGCTCATTAGTATTCATTAAATATTGAGATTTGCGTTCTCGCCTTTTGTACTTTGCAATTCGGGAATGTGAAGGCTGCGCAGGTGAGGGATGCAGACAAGGCTTAAAGGGCCGGATGACCGGGAATAGGACCCCACAGGAAAGTGAGGCGCGGAGCCGCACCCCGATTTAGGCTCTGCCTCTCCCAGTCCTGGGGATACAGTTTTCACCTGGTAATTAGGAGGGGGCAACACTTACAAATACAAAAATAGGTCAATATCTCTAATACTTCCCCTCTTCACTGCCGGAGGGTCCTGACCCGCTCTGCATTAGGACATCCTGGCACTGAGCATCAGGATCCAGTGCAATTGTGTCCAGATCATGTTTGGTCGCTGTTATTTCATCAAACTTTGCATAAATTGATAGTACAAGTGAATATAAGAAATTTTGTAATATATCCTATTAGAAAAATCTGCTTCTCTCTCCACTTATGAGCTACTTCCTTCCCCTTAGGCCATGTGCCCACGGGAGCTTTTTGCTGCGGAGTTTGCCGCGGAAAACCTGTGGATTTTTCTGGATTTTCCAGATAAATCCGCAGGTTCTAGCATGTACAGGCACTCCCCATGTTACCCTATGGGACATGGGGAGTGTCTGTGTCCACGCTGCGGAAAGTGCGGCTGCGGAATCTCCTGCGGAGATCCCTCAGCCGCACCTAACTGCATGTCAATTATTCATGCGGATATGAATCTATGGAGATCCCGGCCCTCCGCTATGGAGATAGAGGCCGGGACGTCCGCAGGTAAATCGCGTGAAAGTCCGCATGTTTCCCGCAGCTATTCCGCTGGAAAATCGCAGCTAAAAATAGCTGCGGATGCTGGCGGGCAGCTGCGGGAAACATGCGGCCGTAACTGCGAATATATCCACTGGTACGAGCGCCCGTGGGCACATGGCCTTACTCCATCTACTGAGCTCATTTACTCTAGAGAAACAGCTAAAATCCTATCCTATGCTGCTTACTAGTGTTTTATCTCATGTTAGAGCTGGATTAACTACACTGCTAGGTATTGCTGTAGAATATCCTCCATGCTGCTGCTTTTTAGTAAGTGTTTTATCTCACCCTAAAGGGGGCTTTACACACTGCGACATCGCTAATGCGGAGTCGCTGGGGTCACGGAATTGGTGACGCACATCCGGCCGCATTAGCGATGTTGCTGCATGTGACACCGATGAGCGATTTTGCATCGTTGCAAAAACGTGCAAAATCGCTCATCGGTGACATGGGGGTCCATTCTCGATTATCGTTACTGCAGCAGTAATGATGTTGTTCCTCGTTCCTGCGGCAGCACACATCACTCCGTGTGACGCCGCAGGAACGAGGAACCTCTCCTTACCTGCGGCCGCCTGCAATGAGGAAGGAAGGAGGTGGGCGGGATGTTCCGTCCACTCATCTCCGCCCCTCCGCTTCTATTGGGCGGCCGCTCAGTGACGTCGCTGTGACGCCGCATGGACCACCCCCTTAGAAAGGAGGCGGTTCGCCGGTCACAGCAACGTCGCCGGGCAGGTAAGTATGTGTGACGGGTCTGCGCGATGTTGTGCGGCACGGGCAGCGATTTGCCTGTGTCGCACAACAGATGGGGGCGGGTACCCACGCTAGCGATATCGGGACCGATATCGTAGCGTGTAAAGTAGCCTTTACACTGGATTCATAGCTACAATGCTCAGTACTTTTATATAATGTCCTCCATGCTGCTGCTTTCTAATAAGTGTTTTATCTCACCCTTACACTGGATTCATAGCTACAATGCTCAGCACTTTTATATAATGTCCTCCATGCTGCTGCTTTCTAATAAGTGTTTTATCTCACCCTTACACTGGATTCATAGCTACAATGCTCAGTACTTTTATATAATGTCCTCCATGCTGCTGCTTTCTAATAAGTGTTTTATCTCACCCTTACACTGGATTCATAGCTACAATGCTCAGCACTTTTATATAATGTCCTCCATGCTGCTGCTTTCTAATAAGTGTTTTATCTCACCCTTACACTGGATTCATAGCTACAATGCTCAGTACTTTTATATAATGTCCTCCATGCTGCTGCTTTCTAATAAGTGTTTTATCTCACCCTTACACTGGATTCATAGCTACAATGCTCAGCACTTTTATATAATGTCCTCCATGCTGCTGCTTTCTAATAAGTGTTTTATCTCACCCTTACACTGGATTCATAGCTACAATGCTCAGCACTTTTATATAATGTCCTCCATGCTGCTGCTTTCTAATAAGTGTTTTATCTCACCCTTACACTGGATTCATAGCTACAATGCTCAGCACTTTTATATAATGTCCTCCATGCTGCTGCTTTCTAATAAGTGTTTTATCTCACCCTTATACTGGATTCATAGCTACAATGCTCAGCACTTTTATATAATGTCCTCCATGCTGCTGCTTTCTAATAAGTGTTTTATCTCACCCTTACACTGGATTCATAGCTACAACGCTCAGCACTTTTATATAATGTCCTCCATGCTGCTGCTTTCTAATAAGTAGACATGGATATTCCCAATACATAGAAAGACAAAAGAAGTGGGGTGGATCATATAATAGATCAACACCCAGCTTCAGAGCTACTCAGGGGATATATTTAAACCACAATGGAAAAAGAGTAGGATTGCTTCAAAAATATTTTTATTCATAAAGATCATAAATATATGAGGAAAAGGTCTGTAAGGACCAAAAACACGTATATGGCACAGAGTGGGGACCAGATGAAAAAGGTAGGCAAAGGGGCCAATCAAAACACTTCAGTAAAGGAAAATATCAAAATTCCGCCTGAAAACTGGTCATATACATGCATATACCGATAATGGATACAAAAAGCACATGTTTATGAACAATGCAACATAAGTATATGATCTTATGTCAGGCAGAGCAAAAGGAGAGAGGGGCCAGCATTAGTATTAGTACATGTATAACAAAGTAACAATGTACCAAGTAGAGAACAAATGGTCAAAATATTTCATCACAAGAATTATCTATATGACCAATGGATACATAGTTACACATAAATTTCAACAGTCACTTACCAGTCCCAATTGGGTTAAATTCATGATAGAAAAAACAAAGTGCTATATGAAGTGCAGATAGGTCCGAGGGTGACAGGGAGGGTTACCCCATGTATGAGACTCCAACGTACGTTTCACAATACAGTGATGTCTTGCTTCATCAGGGATTAATGACAAGCACAACAGGGCTAGTTTAAATAGCCTTGAAGCAGATGAATCTCATAACTGATCAAGCGGCGCAGGCGCACGCAGCGCCGCTCGAACCCGGAAACTCCCACAAGCCGTCGCGGCCTCGGCGCATGCGCGGGAGCAGGGACGCGTCTCCATAGCTCCCGGACATGCGCAGACGCCGACCAGAGACGGCCGGGGAGAGCAGGGCCGGCGGCGCGGCGCGAGCTCGCGCACATCAGTGAAGACACAAGCCAGAAAATACAGGTACAGTGATGAAGTCATGCGAATGCTGGCATACATGTAATACAGAAGAAAATGGAAAAAGACATAGACAGTGCATCCATATGTACATAAAAACAATATAAGTCATGTCTATTTAAGCAGTCCATTATTAGATCCATTTTGCTTGTGTTCTTTCACAGTAGAGATGTAAGCGGTGGTATTCAAATTTAGACCAGAGATGAGAATAGAGGCTGAAATCATAGCTGTGCAGAGATAATAAGGATGGGGATAGGAAAAATGACATATTAAAGCCAATCAAATATATACCGTAATTACATTAATAAAAAAATAATTTATTGCTTTCTAATAAGTGTATATCTCCCCCTAGCGCTGGATTCATAGCTACAATGCTCAGTACTTTTATATAATGTCCTCCATGCTGCTGCTTTTTAGTAACTGTTTTATCTAACCCTTGCACTGGATTCATAGCTACAATGCTCAGTACTTTTATATAATGTCCTCCATGCTGCTACTCTCCTAGTATGTGTTTTAACTCACATCAAAGCTGGATTAACTACACTTCTCAATACTGTTGTAAAATGTCCTCCATCCTGCTGATTTCTATTAGGTTTTTTATGCTGCTGTAAAATGTCCTCCATGCTGCAGCTTTCTAGTAAGTGTTTCATTTCACTCAATGCTAGATTCACAGCTACACTGCTCATTACTTCACTAATATGTCTTCCATACTGCTGCTTTCTAGTAAGTGTTTTACGTCTCTCCAGAGATGGTTTCACATCTACATTGCTTAGTATTGCTGTATAATGTCCTACATACTGCTGCTTTCTAGTAAGTGTTTCATCTCACTCAATGCTAGATTCACAGCTACACTGCTCATTACTTCACTAATATGTCCTCCATACTGCTGCTTTCTAGTAAGTGTTTTATGTCTCTCCAGAGATGGTTTCACATCTACATTGCTCAGTATTGCTGTATAATGTTCTACATACTGCTTCTTTTTAGTGTTTTACGTCTCTCCAGAGATGGTTTCACATCTACTTTGCTTAGTATTGCTGTATAATGTCCTACATACTGCTGCTTTCTAGTAAGTGTTTCATCTCACTCAATGCTAGATTCACATCTGCAATGCTCAGTACTCCAGTAATATGTCCTTTATACTGCTGCTTTCTAGTAAGTGTTTTATGTCTCTCCAGAGATGGTTTCACGTCTGCATTGCTTAGTATTGCTGTATAATGTCCTACATACTGCTGCTTTCTAGTAAGTGTTTCATCTCACTCAATGCTAGATTCACATCTGCAATGCTCAGTACTCCAGTAATATGTCCTTTATACTGCTGCTTTCTAGTAAGTGTTTTATGTCTCTCCAGAGATGGTTCCACGTCTACATTGCTCAGTAATGCTGTATAATGTCATCCATACTGCTGCTTTCTAGTGTTTTACGTCTCTCCAGAGATGGTTTCACAGATACCCTGCTCAGTATTGCTGTATAATGATCGACATGGTGCTGCTTTCTAGCAAATGTTTTATCTTAATCCAGAGATAGATTCACAGCTACATATCACGTGTCTTGGACAGGCTCAGGGCTAGCCTTTCACTTATCATCTGAGACCATGCAGTTTAAACATGTTTTTTTCTTCAGGCACTTGAAGGGGTAACTTCTCCTCTGGTGTAGCAGCAGTCTTGCTCAGGTGCCAGTTGTTAATCACTTCCAGCCTGGATGTAAGCCCTCTGCTTCCTGAGAGTTTGCTGGTTATTCAATTCAGTTTGGAGCTACACAGGAGCAGAGAGGACGTGCTTTTTGCTTTCTCTTGTGGTTTGTCGATAGTAGTCTGTTTCAGTTATTACCTCCTTTCCCTTGTTTCCCCTATCTGTACACTTTTGGTTGCTCCCTGGTGTAGGTTTTAGGTGTGCATGAGTTTTGATTTACCCCTGTTATTCTTTATTGGTGGGTTTTTTGGGATCTCCGTCCCAGTCAGTCCCCTTGGTGGTGGGGACATTGTCATCAGGGCCAGGACAGGAGTTAGGGCCAGGTTGGGGGCCCGGACCTCCCTACCTTCATGGGTACCTTCGGGTGTGTGGGTGAGCTCAGGGACTCCAGCATTGGAGTCTGGATAGGTTCCCCTGTGTTCCCTAGCCATCCGCTACACACCCTTGTTACACTACATTGCGCAGTATTGCTATATAATGTCCTACATACTGCTTTATAGTAAGTGTTTTATCTCCTTCCAGCGGTAGATTCACAGCTACACTGCTCAGTATTGCTGTATAATTACCTCCATGCTGCAGCTTTCTAGAAAGTGTTTTATCTCCCTCCAGAGATAGATTCACAGCTACACTGTCACTACTCCATTAATATGTCCTTCATACTGCTGCTTTCTAGTAAGTGTTTTATCTCCTTCCAGAGGTAGATTCAGAGCTACACTGCTCAGTATTTCTGTATAACTACCTCCATGTTGCTGCTTTCTAGTAAGTGTGTGCTTGTAACGTCCGGGTGGTGGAACCTCTGGACCGTACACCGGTTTCTCTTGAGGAGGCAGCCAGGCAGGTCACCCCGCCAGAGGGTCTGGGTGCACGGCAGCCGAAGCACTAATGGTAGCCGGACAGTCCGTAGGGGAGCAGGAAAGGTGGACGGAGTTCTGGACGGTGGTCCGGGTGACGAGGCTCAGAGTCCGAGGCCAGGTGGTAAGGTCAGGCGGGATCCGGAACTTGCTGAGCAATGGAACGGGTCACCAAACGGAGCCAGGGACTGGAGACTGGCGGAGCTGCAAAGATGGTGGAACATCCGCCGAAGTCACCGTCAGGTTACGGGAATGAGCGTGGTTCGGAGCGGCTGGCGTGGCAGGACAGGCTCTACGAGACAGGACAGGGTTAATGCAGGCAAAAGCACAAGGCAAAGCAATAGGGGACCTGAACACTAGCTTGCTAAACACGTAGAACAGGCCCCGCCCACCAGGAAAGTGATTCTTAATATACCCTGTACCTGTCTATGTAATTTCCTGTTTCTAGGTGCTGGCCCTTTAAGAGAGGGTCAATGACCGCATGCGCGCCCTAATGCGCATGCGCGAGGCCCGGGTGCCAGAAGCTAGAGGAGGGAGCGGTGAGTAGGAAGCAGGAGAGCCGGGCTGAGGCAGAGTAGCCGACGGGTGCCGGGAGCGGGGACCGGGCTGCCTGGGGACCGCAGGCGATGGAGCAGGAAGGCTGCGGAGCGGGGGACCGGGAAGCCTGGCACGGGAGCAGCGGAGCGCGACCTGGGAGCCGGTAAGCAAGGCAGAGGGGCCGGGGAGCATGGCAGGAGAGCCGGGGAGCCTATCAGGGGAGCCGGGGAGCGTGACAGTACCCCCTCCTCCACGCCCCCCTCCCCGCAAGCGGGACAGGAAGGCACAAATCAGAGGAGTGCCAACATTCTCCCGGGGCTCCCAGGACCTATCCTCGGGACCATACCCCGCCCAGTCCACCAGGAAATACTGCCGACCTCGTACGGTCTTCATGGCCACGATATCCCTTACCGCATAGATGTCATCGTCAGCGATGGGAGGAGGAGCAGTACCGGCATCAGCGGAGAAGGGACCAAGGACAACAGGCTTGAGCAAGGAGACATGGAAAGAGTTGGGTATCCGCATCGTGGCCGGGAGCTGCAGCTTGTAGAAGACTGCATTGATCTTGCTGATGACTTTAAACGGCCCGATGTAACGAGGACCCAACTTGTACGATGGCAACTTCAATCGGACATACTTGGATGCAAGCCAGACCAAATCACCAGGGGAGAAACACGGGGGATCCAGGCGCCTCTTGTCCGCATGTCTCTTCATCCGCAAAGAAGCACGCTCAAGGGAGGTCTTGACAGAGCTCCATATGGCTGAGAAGTCCTGGACCAGGGCATCTGCTGCGGGGACATCGGAAGCCGAGGATACTGGCAATGGAACAGAAGGCTGAAGTCCGTAAACGACTCAGAATGGAGAGCTGGAGGTGGACTCGCTGATGTGATGGTTGTGGGAGAACTCAGCCCAAGGAAGAAGCGTGGACCAGTCATCGTGATGGGCATTAACGTAGTGGCGCAGGAAGGAGGTCAGAATTTGATTGACCCGCTCCACTTGCCCATTCGACTGAGGATGGTAGGCCGAAGAAAAGTCCAGAGACACGCCCAGATGTTTGCAGAGAGCCCTCCAGAAGCGCGAGGTAAACTGAGTTCCTCTGTCAGACACAATGTGTGCGGGGAAGCCATGCAATCGGAATATGTGCTGTATGAAGGAGTCAGCTAGCTCCTGGGCAGAGGGCAGCCCGGCCATGGGAATGAAGTGAGCCATTTTTGAGAAACGGTCCACCATAACCCATATGACCGTATGTCCGGAGGATAAGGGTAAGTCCGTAATGAAGTCCATTGCGATATGTTGCCACGGAACAGAAGGAATGGGCAGAGGCAGGAGACGTCCATATGGTAGGTGCTTTGGTGTCTTGTTCCGGGCACAGGACGGACAGGCTGAAACGAAGGATGTGACGTCTGTACGGAGGGACGGCCACCAGTAATGACGGACAATCGTACTCCAAGTCTTCTTCTGACCAGCATGGCCGGCGATCTTCGAGGCATGGCCCCAGTGCAGGACTCTCTGTCTGTCAGTATCTGAGACATAGGTTTTCCCAGGGGGTATCTGAGTTAAAGCGACAGGATTCACCGGAATGATTTTGCTGGGGTTGATGATGGGCTGGAACGTCTCCTCCTCCAACTCCACGGGCACGAAGGACCTGGACAAAGCGTCTGCCCGTACGTTCTTGTCCGCAGGCCAAAAATGGAGTTGGAAATCAAATCGAGCAAAAAACAAGGACCAGCGGGCTTGTCGCGGGTTCAGTCTTTGGGCTGACCGCAGGTACTCCAGATTCTTGTGGTCCGTGTATATGATTACAGGGTATACTGCTCCCTCCAAGAGGTAGCGCCATTCCTCCAAGGCAAGCTTCACGGCCAGTAGCTCCCGATCCCCGATGGTGTAGTTGCATTCGGGTGCCGAGAAGCTCTTGGAGAAGAATCCACAAGTGACCATCTTTCCGGAGGGGGAGTTCTGCATCAACACTGCCCCGGCTCCTGAGGAAGAGGCATCCACCTCCAAGGTGAACTGTCGGTTCAATTCAGGGCGATGGAGAACCGGGGAAGAAGCAAACGCCTGTTTCAAGGAGCAGAACGCGGCATCGGCCGCCGGGGACCAGTCCTTAGGATTAGCTCCTTTCTTAGTCAAGGCAGAGAGAGGCGCAGTCAAGGCAGAGAAATGCGGGATGAATTGCCGATAATCGTTCGCAAAGCCGAGAAAGCGTTGGATAGCCTTCAGTCCGGAGGGAGGAGGCCAGTTGATGATGGCAGACACTTTCTCAGGATCCATCTGCAGGCCAGTGTCCGAGATAACGTAACCCAGGAAGGGAAGAGACGACTTCTCAAAGATGCATTTCTCGTACTTTGCGTACAGACGGTTTTCTCTAAGCCTCTGGAGAACTAGCTGCACGTTTTCTCTGTGGGTCTGTAGATCCGGAGAGAAGACCAGGATGTCATCAAGATATACCACGACACAGACATAGAGGAGGTCCCTGAACACGTCGTTCACCAGTTCTTGGAAGACTGCCGGAGCATTACACAGACCAAAGGGCATGACACAATACTCGTAGTGCCCATCTCGAGTGTTGAATGCGGTTTTCCATTCGTCTCCAGAGCGAATGCGAACCAGGTTATAAGCCCCGCGGAGGTCCAACTTGGTGAATACACGGGCTCCTCGGAGCCGATCGAATAGTTCGGGGATAAGCGGCAGAGGGTATTTGTTCTTTACGGTGATCTGGTTTAAACCCCGGTAGTCGATGCAAGGGCGCAGATCGCCTTCCTTTTTCTTGACGAAGAAAAACCCTGCTCCGGCAGGGGATGAGGACCTCCGAATGAACCCCTTTGCCAGGCTCTCGGTGATATAGGCAGACATGGCCCGTGTTTCAGCAGGGGACAAGGGGTATATTCTTCCTCTAGGAGGCGTGGTTCCTGGCAGTAAATTGATGGCGCAGTCGTAGGGACGATGAGGCGGTAGCACCTCTGACTCCTTTTTATCGAAAACGTCCGAGAAGGACCAGTAGGCAGAAGGCAGTCCTGGTAGAGACTCTGGAACCGGAGAGCGTCGAACGGGCTGGATGGTTTTCAGACATCTCTCGTGGCACGAGGAGCCCCATCGGGTGATTTCACCTGTACTCCAGCTGACCGACGGTTCGTGTGTCCGTAACCATGGGAGTCCCAGCAGGATCTGATGAGACATACGCGGGAGGACGTAGAAGGTGATCTTCTCGGTGTGCAAAGCACCAATCCGTACTTCCACAGGCTTGGTGATCAGTGAGACGGTGTCAGAGAGGGGTCTCCCATCCACAGAGGCGATCACCAGCGGTTTCTCTAGTGGGAGGACCGGCACCTGGTACTTATCCACCGTGGCCTGCTGGATGAAGTTGCCTGCTGCTCCGGAATCAAGATACGCCTCTGCCGTGAACCGGGTCTCTTCTGTAGTGACTTGAATAGTCCAGGTAACGGAGTCTGAGAGTGTCCCAGCACCTAGGGTAGCCTCTCCTACCAAGCCTAGGCTTTGGAGTTTCCCGGCTTCTCGGGACAAGAGCGTAGCAGGTGGGAACCATCACCGCAGTAGAAGCAGAGACCCTTTGCTAGTCGTTCTGCTCGGCGTTGCTCCGACTGCCTCAGGCGGTCAATCTGCATGGGCTCGTAGGTAGACGCGCCAGGGGACGCCGACTGAGGAGCGGTGGACTTCTGTGGTGGGGAGGAGTGCCGTATTGGACGTCTCTCGCGGGACACCTCTTTGGATCGTTCCTGAAAGCGAAGATCCACGCGAGTCGCCAGAGCAATCAGGGCATCCAGGGTAGAAGGCACGTCATGACCAGCCAGCTCATCTTTAATGCGAGCCGAGAGTCCTTCCCAGAAGGCGGCAGTTAGGGCCTCGTTGTTCCACCCGAGTTCCGAGGCCAAGGTGCGGAAACGAATAGCATATTGGCCCACCGTCAGAGTCCCTTGACGTAGCCGGAGGAGGGATGAAGCAGAGGCGGCGGTGCGTCCGGGCTCGTCAAAGGTGTTACGGAAAGCCTGCAAGAAGTCCTGGATATCAGTGGTCACCGGATCCTCTTTCTCCCACAAGGGGTTCATCCAGGCCAGTGCCTCTCCCTCTAGATGGGACATCATGAACGCGACCTTGGCTTGGTCGGAGGCGAAAAGGTGCGGCAGCAGCTGGAAATGGAGGGAGCATTGGTTTATAAATCCCCTGCAGGTCTTGGGATCTCCAGCGTACCGGGGTGGTGAGGCCAAACGAAGCTTGGAAGCATCCGAGAAGGCTGCCACGGGAGCTGCGGACGTGGATTGTGCAGTGGAACCCCGAGATGTCACAGGCGTGGCCGCTGCTTGTAGCGCGTTCAGACGGGCATCCACAGAAGTCATGAAGTTCAGCATGCGGGTCTGGGTCTCGCGCTGTCGTGTGAGTTCCTGCTGCAGGGCCGCTAGTGCTTCGGCGGGATCCATGGCCTGTTCTAGCTGTAACGTCCGGGTGGTGGAACCTCTGGACCGTACACCGGTTTCTCTTGAGGAGGCAGCCAGGCAGGTCACCCCGCCAGAGGGTCTGGGTGCACGGCAGCCGAAGCACTAATGGTAGCCGGACAGTCCGTAGGGGAGCAGGAAAGGTGGACGGAGTTCTGGACGGTGGTCCGGGTGACGAGGCTCAGAGTCCGAGGCCAGGTGGTAAGGTCAGGCGGGATCCGGAACTTGCTGAGCAATGGAACGGGTCACCAAACGGAGCCAGGGACTGGAGACTGGCGGAGCTGCAGAGATGGTGGAACATCCGCCAAAGTCACCGTCAGGTTACGGGAATGAGCATGGTTCGGAGCGGCTGGCGTGGCAGGACAGGCTCTACGAGACAGGACAGGGTTAATGCATGCAAAAGCACAAGGCAAAGCAATAGGGGACCTGAACACTAGCTTGCTAAACACGTAGAACAGGCCCCGCCCACCAGGAAAGTGATTCTTAATATACCCTGTACCTGTCTATGTAATTTCCTGTTTCTAGGTGCTGGCCCTTTAAGAGAGAGTCAATGACCGCGCGCGCGCACCCTAATGCGCATGCGCGAGGCCCGGGTGCCAGAAGCTAGAGGAGGGAGCGGTGAGTAGGAAGCAGGAGAGCCGGGCTGAGGCAGAGTAGCCGACGGGCGCCGGGAGCGGGGACCGGGCTGCCTGGGGACCGCAGGCGATGGAGCAGGAAGGCTGCGAAGTGGGGGACCGGGAAGCCTGGCACGGGAGCGGCGGAGCGCGACCTGGGAGCCGGTAAGCAAGGCAGAGGGGCCGGGGAGCATGGCAGGAGAGCCGGGGAGCCTATCAGGGGAGCCGGGGAGCGTGACAGTCCTCCACGGTGCTGCTATCTAGTAAGTGTGTCCTCCATGCTGCTGCTTTCTAGTAAGTGTGTCCTCCATGCTGCTGCTTTCTAGGAAGTGTTTTATCTCCCTCCAGAGATAGATTCACAGCTACACTGTCACTACTCCACTAATATGTCCTTTATACTGCTGCTTTCTAGAAAGTGTTTTATCTCCTTCCAGAGATAGATTCACAGCTACACTGTCACTACTCCACTAATATGTCCTTCATACTGCAGTTTTCCAGTTAGTGTTTTATCTCCCCCAGAGATAGATTCACAGCTACACTGCTCAGTATTTCTGTATAATTACCTCCATACTGCTGCTTTCTAGTAAGTGTGTCCTCCATGCTGCTGCTTTCTAGTAAGTGTGTCCTCTATACTGCTGCTTTCTAGTAAGTGTGTCCTTTATACTGCTGCTTTCTAGTAAGTGTGTCCTCCATGCTGATGCTTTCTAGTAAGTGTGTCCTCCATGCTGCTGCTTTCTAGTAAGTGTGTCCTCTATACTGCTGCTTTCTAGTAAGTGTGTCCTCCATGCTGCTGCTTTCTAGTAAGTGTGTCCTCTATACTGCTGCTTTCTAGTAAGTGTGTTCTCCATGTTGCTGCTTTCTAGTAAGTGTGTCCTCCATGCTGCTGCTTTCTAGTAAGTGTGTCCTCCATGCTGCTGCTTTCTAGTAAGTGTGTCCTCTATGCTGCTGCTTTCTAGTAAGTGTGTCCTCCATGCTGCTGCTGCTGCTTCTGCTGAATATTCTCTACATAGAGACTGGAGAGCAGGAATCCCCCATATATATCTGTGCTGTGTATGGCAGACACTGTAGCATCCGGTCTCCAACCACTAGCTCAGAGACAACTGAAAAGAGATGAAAGAGGGGAAAATTAGGGAAAAATCCAGGATAGAAGTCATCTAATGTCCGATCTTCATGTACACAGAACAGCTTATTCTGTGAAAAGTCACCTGAATTGACAGGTGTTTAATATACACCCCCAGAGAAGACCATCCTCGTAGAGAAGCTCACTCCTGATCCGCAGCAGCCATGTCCCCTATAGATACTGGTCCACTTTTCGCTAGTCTGTAGGGGACAGTAGCAGGTATCTGGCAGCCACGAAATGTGGCCTTCAGCCTGTGGCTCTTTAAGAGTCTCTAAACTACCATTCACACCAGCTGGGAGCTGTAATTCTGCAACAACAGGGTATGGAGTGTCAGGGAACTGCTGTAATGTGCCGTGCCCGTATGTATTATTACTATATTGCGGTATTCTACATGATGGCACAGGAAGAGTTAACAAGCCCCGCTCTCTAATTATAATCCCCAGCCTCTTATACCACGACGCCGTCGCAGTCACTGAGCACTAAAAATGCCGAAAACGAGATCTTTGTGTCCCGAGCTCGGCAGCGCTCATTGATTTCATCCCTCCGGTTGTTGACATGTCTCACACTTATAAAGGCCAATAAAGATAAATTCACCGCAGAAACCTCCATTCTCCCACACGTATGGCCAGGAACGCCGGGGCCCAGTGCACCATTGATAACAGAGCCCTTAATAACAGGTACATGGCCGGGGGAGCCATTGAGCCCCCGTCAGCGCTTGGGTGCAGCCCCCTAAAGCTGTGCCCCCTCCACCCTGGAAAAGAAGATGAAAAACCCAGGAGGACGAACTCAATGTAGAGAACTAGTTCACCATTATAATAAGGACGGATGATATCAGGAAACGTCGATATGTCGCCCATTAGGAATCATTCCATTATAAGGACAGAGTGCGGCCATTAGTCCGCTCGTCCTGACTATTCTCCGGGAGGAATATTGGATGGATAATGACTAAGTAAGATAAAAAGCTTGGACTCCGGTGAAGACGTGATGTAATGTCCTCAAAACCACAAGACTAACCATGTGTGGTGCAGTATATGTCACGCTCCCCAGGTCGACGAGGCATTGACAGCAGCCTTCTAGGACGGGCTCTCCGGTCGCATCAAGGATGAGTTGGCCGGTCGTGACGTTCCTCCTACCCTGGAATCTCTGGTCTCTCTAGCAACCCGGATTGATCTCCGTTTCCAAGAACGGTCCAAGGAAGTATCTCAGGGGAGGCGACCGACACATCACACCTCCCCTCCGCAGAGGTCCACCGCTTCTCAGTCAGTGCCGTCCGGCACCTCTACTCACGAACCTATGCAAATAGATCGACTGGGACAAACCGAGCAACGCCGAGCAGAACGGCTCCCCAAGGGTCTGTGTTTCTACTGTGGAAACGGTACCCACCTGCTTCATTCCTGCCCCGAGAAGCCGGGAAACTCCAAATCCTAGGGTTGGTAGGAGAGGCCACCCTAGGTACTGGAACCCTCTCAGAGCCAGTTACATGGACCGTCCAAGTGGCGACAGAGGAGACCCAGTTCACGGCAGAGGTGTATCTTGATTCGGGGGCAGTGGGCAACTTCATCCAACAGGCTACGGTGGACAAGTACCAGGTACCTGTCATCCCGCTTGCAAAACCCCTTGTGATTGCTTCTGTGGATGGGAAACCCCTATCCGACTCCGTGGTGTTTATCACCAAACCCGTGGAACTCCGTATTGGTGCTCTGCATACCGAAAAGATTGCTCTATTTGTCCTCCTGAAACTGGCTCACGCTCTCCTGCTGGGGCTACCCTGGTTATGAGTACATGAACCTGTCGTCAGTTGGCGCTCAGGAGAGATTACCCGTTGGGGCCCGTCTTGTCACAAGAACTGTCTGCAGTCCGTACGGCCCGTCCATCAGCCTCCGGCATCGGAGTGCCTACCGGGACTGCCTTCCGCATATTGGTCATTCGTGGACCTTTTTGACAAGAAAGAGGCAGAGGTATTACCGCCACATCGACCCTACGACTGTACCATCGACTTGCTGCCCGGAACTACTCCTCCTCGTGGACGGATCTATCCCTATTCCCCTGACGAAACCCAGGCCATGTCAGACTACATTGCAGGAAACCTGGCAAGGGGGTTCATCAGGAGATGCTCGTCTCCTGCTGGAGCAGGCTTCTTCTTCGTCAAGAAGAAAGAAGGTGACTTACGCCCCTGAATCAACTACCGGGGCTTGAACCAGATCACCGTGAAAAATAAGTATCCTCTACCTCTGATCCCAGAGTTATTCGATCGGCTAAGGGGGTCCTGTACATTCACCAAGCTAGATCTTCGCGGAGCTTACAACCTGGTCCGTATTCGCCTGGGAGACGAATGGAAGACGGCATTCAACACCCGTGACGGGCACTACGAATACTGTGTGATGCCCTTCGGTCTCTGTAACACCCCGGCTGTCTTCCAGGAACTGGTGAATGACGTGTTCAGGGATCTTCTCTATGTCTGTGTGGTCGTATATCTGGACGATATCCTGGTCTATTCCCCGAACTTGCCGACCCACAGAAGGAACGTACGATTCTTTCTGCGAAGGCTTAGGGGGAACGCTAAGTACGAAAAATGTGTGTTTGAACGGCTGTCCCTTCCCTTTCTGGGCTACATGATCTCCGACACGGACTTGCAGATGGATCCCGAGAAGGTGTCTTCTATCCTTAAGTGGCCCCCTCCTTCCGGACTGAAAGCCATCCAACGTTTCCTAGGCTACGCCAATTATCGCCAGTTCATCCCTCACTTCTCTGCTCTGATGGGGCCTCTCTCCGCTTTGACCATGAAGGGGGCCAACCCGAAAGACTAGTCACCTGAGGTCAACACCGCTTTCTGTTCCCTGAAGCGGGCGTTTGCCTCCTCTCCCGTTCTCCACAGACCGGAGTTGAACCGACAATTCACCTTGGAGGTGGATGCCTCCTCCTCAGGGGCTGGGGCCGTGCTCATACAGAAGTCGTCCACCGGGAAGATGGTCACCTGCGGCTTCTCCAAAATCTTCTCGGCACCCGAACGCAACTATACCTTTGGCGATCGAGAGCTCCTGGCTGTCAAGCTGGCTTTGGAGAAATGGCGTTACCTCTTGGAGGATGTGGTATACCCGGTTATCATTTACACCGACCATAAGAACCTGGAGTATCTGCGATCCGCTCGAAGACTGAAACTGCGACAAGCCCGTTGGTCTTTGTTCTTTGCCCGGTTTGACTTCCAACTACATATCCGGCCTGCGGACAAGAACGTGCGGGCTGATGCCTTGTCCCGGTCCGGAAGAGACGAACCAGTCCATCATCTGTCCCAGTAACGTCATTCCAGTGGCTCCCGTCACTCTGGCACAGATACCCCCTGGGAAGACTTTTGTCACGGAGAATGACAGACTTAAATTCCTTCAATGGGGGCATTCTTCGAATGTGGCTGGACATGCCAGTCAGAAGAAAACGTGGAGTGCTATCGTTCATCACTATTGGTGGCTGTCCCTCCGTAAGGATGCCGTCTCCTTTGTCTCCACTTGTCCATCCTGTGCCGGAACAAGACGCCCAAGCACTTGCCCTATGGCCGTCTCCTGCCTCTGCCGATTCCCTCCGTTCCATGGCAACACATTGCCATGGATTTTATCATGGACTTGCCTTTGTCCTCCGGACATACGGTCATCTGGGTCGTGGTGGATCGTTTCTCGAAGATGGCTCATTTCGTTCCCATGGTCGGACTGCCCTCTGCCCAGGAGCTCGCTGATGCCTTCATTCAGCATATCTTCCGGATGCACGGCTTTCCCTTGCATATAGTGTCCGACAGGGGAACTCAGTTCACCTCGCAATTCTGGAGGGCGCTCTGTGAACATCTGGGAGTATCTCTGGACTTTTCCTCGGCCTACCATCCCCAGTCGAATGGCCAAGTGGAACGTGTCAACCAGGTCCTGACTTCCTTCCTTCTACACTACGTCAACGTCCATCATGACGACTGTTCCACGCTACTCCCTTGGGCTGAGTTCTCCCATAATCATCACGTCACTGAATTCTCCTCCAGCTCTCCCTTCTATGTTGTCTATCATCTTCAGCCTTCCGTTCCATTACCGGTATCCTCGACTTCTGATGTTCCCGCTGCAGATGCCCTGTCCCGGGACTTCTCTACTATATGGAGTTCTGTCAAAACCTCCCTTGCACGTGCTTCCGCCCAGATGATGAAACATGCGGACAAGAGACGCCTTGACCCTCCTCGCTTCTCTCCTGGGAATTTGGTATGGCTTGCCTCCAAACACGTCCAGTTGAAGATTCCACTTACAAGTTGGGTCCACGGTGCATCAGCCCTTTCAAGGTCGTCAAACGGATCAATGAGGTCTCATACAAACTGCTGCTCCCGGCCACGATGCGGATCCCTAACTCCTTCCACGTCTCCTTGCTCAAGCCTGTCGTCCTTGGTCCCTTCTCCTCTGAAGCCGGTACTCCTCCTCCTCCCATTGCTGACGACGATGTGTTCGCGGTAAGAGATGTAGTGGCTATGAAGACCGTGCGGGGTAAGCAGTTTTTCCTTGTTAATTGGGAGTGCTACGGTCCCGAGGACCGGTCCTGGGAACCCCGGGAGAACGTTGGCACTCCTCTACTACGCGACTTCTTGTCCCGGTTGCGGGGAGGGGGGCGTGAGGGAGGGGGTACTGTCACGCTCCTCGGGTCCCGGCGCTGTCTGTCACTCACCGCTCCGGTTCCCGGTCCTCCTGCCCGCGGCTGCTCCCCTCACTCTCCCTCATCTGCGTCCTCCATGCCTCCTGCCCGCCGGTCCCGGCGTCTCCCTGCGACCCAGGACACTCTGTCTGGTTCCCCTGTATCTTCTGCACCGCTTCCTGCTCTGGTCTCCGGCACACGAGCCTCGCGCATGCGCATTACGGCGCGCGCCCTCACTCACCTCTTTTTAAAGGGCCAGCTTCCCGGAAACAGGATATGGCCAACTACAGGTACAGGGTATATTAGGACTTCCTTTCCATGTGGGCGGTGCCTGATCAACGTGTTCCCATAGCTAGGTGTTCAGGTCCCTTTGTGCCTTGTCTCCGTTTAACTCTGTCTCTTTCGCAGAGCCCGCCTGCCACCCTAATCCGGTCGTGACGGCTGATTCCTCAGGAAGTCTCCCGGTGACTGTCTGCTGAGGATCCCGCCATCTCCCATCAGCCTGAACCCGTCACCGACCCCCAACTTCACCTGGTAACATCAGCCTGCACGTCTCGCTGGACCCGGACCCCGTCTGCTGTTCCTACCCGGCACCTGAATCCGGTTCCAGTCATCCATCCTGCCTACGGTGCCCGTTGGACTCAGAGACATTCTTGTGCAGATCCTTGAAGGACTCTTATCCCGTACCCCTAGTGTTCCGACTTCCGTGCATCTAGGCCCTCTGGTGGGGTGATCGGACAGTCCCTGTATAGGGGTTAGCTCTGGGTTGCCTCACTGGGGGAGTCCGGTGCACGGCCCAGTGAATCCACCTCCAGGACGTTACAGTATAGAACTTATGGAGTGCACGTCATGTCTGTAAATCATATGCAGAGATGTCCCAACTTACAAATAATGGAAATTCCCCTCCCATGGTGTCATTCTGACTTCCCACCTTCACAGAACTTTACTAAGAGATCACATAAGAGATACGATTCTTTGTGGTGGTCTCTATATGATGCACTGGCTTTCATTGGATAGAGTGGTCTCCCAACTAAGAAATGGAAAGAGCCATATTCAAGTGAATTTTACTCACTAAGAGGGAAAGAGCTTAATTTTTTAACAACTTTTTATGAGATTGAAGAATGGAGAGAAGTTGCTTCACAGCAACACACTACTTTGGACATTCTGCTGGCAAATACCTCAGCAGAACTTCCTTCCTAGAAACACAACTTGTTTGTCTTCTTCACGGTGCAGCGCAGACAAAATCAGCAATGCTGGTCATGGTCCTTGGTTACAGTTACATCTTGCTTGTAGTACCCTACAGAAGCTGTTGTCTGGCAATTTGCACACTTGTGGCATTTTCCCAGAGTTATGTGGGGTGCACATCATGTTTGTCAAACATATGCAGAGATGTCCCAACTTCCAAATAATGGAAATTCCCCTACCAAGGTTTCATTCTGACTTCCCACCTTCACAGAACTCTAGTAAAAGATCATATAACAGACCCTTTCTGATGCTCCCTTTTACGATGCACTGGCCTTCATTGGACAAAGTGGTCTCCCAACTAAGAAATGGAAAGAGCAATGTTCAAGTTAATGTTACTCACTAGGAGTCAAAGAGCTTAATTATTTAATAACTTTTTATGAGGTTGAAGAATGGAGAAAAGTTGCTTTACAGCAACATACTACTATGGACATTCTGCTGGCAAATACCTCAGCAGCACTTCCTTCCCACAAACACTACTTTTTTGGCTTCACAGTGCAGCACAGCCCAAATCCGCAGTGCTAGTCCTTGGTCACAGTCACATCTTGCTAGCAGTTCCCTATGGAAGCTCTTGTCTGGCAATTTGCGCACTTGTGGCTTTATTCAGACTTATTTGGGGTGCACATAATATTTGTAAAACGTATGCAGAGATGTTCCAACTTCCAAAAAATGGAAATTCCCCTCCCATGGTTTCATTCTGACTTCCCACCTTCACAGTACTTTAGTACGGTCATTTGAAATCTGCAGTATAAGAGATCATCTGTGGTGGGCCCTTTAAGATGGACTGGCCTTCATTGGATAGAGTGGTCTCCCAATTAAAGCCCGCTACACACGCTTCAATATATCTCACAATCCGTCGTTGGGGTCAAGTTGTAAGTGACGCACCTCCGGCATCGTTTGTGAGGTATCTGCGTGTGACATCTACGTGCGATCAGGATTGAACGCAAAACCGTTGATCGCAAACACATCGTATCTTTGTCTAGAATTGAGCGTTTTGTTGCACGAACCTAGTCAATTGTAACGTGTGACATCCCTCATACGATTTCGGTGTCTGATGCTTTGTGCGCAGGTGTGCGCTCTGCACCGCAGCTTAAAAAAGGTCCGCTTCAGAGCGCAGCTGAAAAGCTGCGTTCTGAAGCGCCTCACAATGTCTGTCATTCAGTAATCTCTGTCAGTCGGTCACTATCTCTGTCCCTCACTCTCTGTCCATGTCAGTCTATCCCCCTCTCTCATACTCACCGATCCCCGGCGCTGCACGGCGTTCACACTGCTCCGGCGGCTTTTACTATTTTAAAAAGCCGGCCGCCCATTAAACAATCTCGTATTCCCTGCTTTCCCCGCCCACCGGCGCCTATGATTGGTTACAGTGAGACACGCCCCCACGCTGAGTGACAGGTGTCACACTGCACCCAATCACAGCAGCCGGTGGGCGTGTCTATACTGTGCAGTGAAATAAATAATTAAATAATTAAAAAAACGGCGTGCGGTCCCCCCCAATTTTAAAACCAGCCAGATAAAGCCATACGGCTGAAGGCTGTAATTCTCAGGATGGGGAGCTCCACATTATGGGGAGCCCCCCAGCCTAACAATATCAGCCAGCAGCCGCCCAGAATTGCCGCATACATTAGATGCGACAGTTCTGGGACTGTACCCGGCTCTTCCCGATTTGCCCTGGTGCGTTGGCAAATCGGGGTAATAAGGAGTTATTGGCAGCCCATAGCTGCCAATAAGTCCTAGATTAATCATGTCAGGCGTCTCCCCGAGATACCTTCCATGATTAATCTGTAAATTACAGTAAATAAACACACACACCCGAAAAAATCCTTTATTAGAAATAAAAACACAAACATATACCCTGGTTAACCACTTTAATCAGCCCCAAAAAGCCCTCCATGTCCGGCGTAATCCAGGATGGTCCAGCGTCGCTTCCAGCGCTGCTGCATGGAGGTGCCCGGAGCTGCAGAAGACACCGCCGCTCCTGTCACCTCCACACAGCAACTGAAGACAATAGCGTGATCAGCTGAGCTGTAACTGAGGTTACCCGCGGTCACCGCTGGATCCAGTGACAGCGGGTAACCTCAATGACAGCTCAGCTGATCGCGCGGCTGTCTTCAGTTGCTGCGTGGAGGTGACAGGAGCGGCGGTGTCTGCTGCAGCTCCGGTCACCTCCATGCAGTAGAGCTGGAAGCGACGCTGGAGCATCCTGGATTCCGCCGGACATGGAGGGCTTTTTTGGCCTGATTAAAGTGGTTAACCAGGGTATATGTTTGTGTTTTTTATTTCTAATAAAAGATTTTTTCGGGTGTGTGTGTTTATTTACTGTAATTTACAGATTAATCATGGAGGGTGTCTCATAGACGCCTGACATGATTAATCTAGGACTTATTGGCAGCTATGGGCTGCCATTAATGCCTTATTACCCCGATTTGCCAACGCACCAGGGCAAATCGGGAAGAGCCGGGTACTGTCCCAGAACTGTCGCATCTAATGTATGCGGCAATTCTGGGCGGCTGCTGGCTGATATTGTTAGGCTGGGGGGCTCCCCATAACGTGGAGCTCCCCATCCTGAGAATTACAGCCTTCAGCCGTATCGCTTTATCTGGCTGGTTTTAAAATTGGGGGGGACCGCACGCCGTTTTTTTAATTATTTAATTATTTATTTCACTGCACAGTATAGACACGCCCACCGGCTGCTGTGATTGGGTGCAGTGTGACACCTGTCACTCAGCGTGGGGGCGTGTCTCACTGCGACCAATCATAGGCGCCGGTGGGCGGGGAAAGCAGGGAATAGGAGATTGTTTAATGAGCGGCCGGCTTTTTCAATATAGTAAAAGCCGCCGCAGCAGTGTGAATGCCGTGCAGCGCCGGAGATCGGGGATCGGTGAGTATATGAGAGAGGGCTGCTCAATTCAGTTACTCAGGAGTTTAGCGGTCACCGGTGAGTCCTTCACAGGTGACCGCTAATCAGGGCGCGACACAGACAGAGCCGCAGCATGACAATGAAGTCGGGTGAAGTTCACCCGAGTTCATTCTGACAGTGCGGCTCTGTCTGTGTCTGCTGTCATCTGCCATTCAGCTCTGCTACATGGCTGTCTGTGTCTGCTGTCAGCGGCCATTCAGCTCTGCTACATGGCTGTCTGTGTCTGCTGTCAGCGGCCATTCAGCTCTGCTACATGGCTGTCTGTGTCTGCTGTCAGCGGCCATTCAGCTCTGCTACATGGCTCTCTGTGTCTGCTGTCAGCGGCCATGTAGCAGAGCTGAATGGCAGATGACATAGTAAAAACGCATCCCTACACATTACACACGCTTGGCAAGTCAATAAATAAAAAAAAAAAAGGTGCCCAATGCATACGTCACAGAACACATGATCTAAAGGATCGCACACAAAATTGATCAATTTAACATAGACTACTAACGCTCGTGTGACAGCAAATGAACGACCTACGTGCGATCTCATAAGATCCCGTATGCAACCTGGGCGTGTCACATCGCAAATGCGATTGTACAACTAATTGCAATGTGTAAAGCTGGCTTAAGAAATGGCAAAATCAATGTTCAAGTGTATTTTACTCACTAGGTAGGTGTTAAAGAGCTTAATTATTCTAACAACTTTTTATGAGGTTGAAGAATGGAGGAAAGTTGCTTTACAGCAACCATCTACATTGCACAGTCTGCTGGCAAGTACCTCAGCAGCACTTCCTTCCCACAAACACAACTTTTTTGTCTTCTTCACAGTGCAGCACAGCTGAAATCCGCAGTGCTGGTCATGGTCCTTGGTTACAG
This sequence comes from Anomaloglossus baeobatrachus, assembly GCF_048569485.1. Classification (NCBI taxonomy): domain Eukaryota; kingdom Metazoa; phylum Chordata; class Amphibia; order Anura; family Aromobatidae; genus Anomaloglossus; species Anomaloglossus baeobatrachus. Next base: position 21,396,982 of record NC_134358.1, on the reverse strand, counting down.
TTACATCTTGCTAGCAGTACCCTACAGAAGCTCTTGTCTGGCAATTTGCAGACCTGTGGCCTTTTCTTAGTTGCCGCATCACAGCTTCTTACACACAGACACCTGTATCTGAAATGTCTCTGATATAATACCACCTATGTGCTATACCGCAATGTCAGTAATAATCATCTGTGCCCCCTACGCTTTATTTAATCTTCACTCTTATGACAGCTATATTTGCCATGTAAGTGAATGCACCCACAGTCATATCAACTACATATACTGGTGTGCACCCTTCCATCCCAAATGCAGAACATCACTAGATAATACCCTTAACAGATTGCACACCTCAACCAGCAATACACTGCACCCAGGAGTACACTGTGATCAGGAATACACTGCAACAGGAGTACCGTACACTGCACCCAGGAGTACACTGCAACAGGAGTATAAATATCGAGGAGTACACTGCACCCAGGAGTATAAATATCGAGGAGTACACTGCACCCAGGAGTATAAATATCGAGGAGTACACTGCACCCAGGAGTATAAATATCGAGGAGTACACTGCACCCAGGAGTATAAATATCAAGGAGTACACTGCACCCAGGAGTATAAATATCGAGGAGTACACTGCACCCAGGAGTATAAATATCGAGGAGTACACTGCACCCAGGAGTATAAATATCGAGGAGTACACTGCACCCAGGAGTATAAATATCGAGGAGTACACTGCACCCAGGAGTATAAATATCGAGGAGTACACTGCACCCAGGAGTATAAATATCGAGGAGTACACTGCACCCAGGAGTATAAATATCGAGGAGTACACTGCACCCAGGAGTATAAATATCAAGGAGTACACTGCACCCAGGATTATAAATATCGAGGAGTACACTGCACCCAGGAGTATAAATATCAAGGAATACACTGCACCCATGCAGAGGAGTACACTGCACCCATACAGAAGAGTACACTGCACCCAGTAGTACACAGCACCCATACAGAGGAGTACACTGCGCCCATACAGAGGAGTACACTGCGCCCATACAGAGGAGTACACTGCACCCATACAGAGGAGTACACTGCGCCCATACAGAGGAGTACACTGCACCCATACAGAGGACTACACTACCCCCATACAGAGGAGTACACTGCCCCCATACAGAGGAGTACACTGCGCCCATACAGAGGAGTACACTGCACCCATACAGAGGAGTACACTGCCCCCATACAGAGGAGTACACTGCACCCATACAGAGGAGTACACTGCACCCATACAGAGGAGTACACTGCCCCTGTGACGCCCTGGGCAAGCCAGGGGACACAGGTCATCACACCACCACACCCTACATCCCAGCTAGGAACACCAAAGCTACTAAAATCCTTGTTGCCTTCTTCCAGGGGCTGATGTTCACACCAGGGGGTGGGCCAGGCGGTTGGCTCCACCCACCGAGGAGTTCACAGCTCTGGAGGCAGGAAAACCAGGCAGATTAGCCCAGGGGGAGCTTGAGTGAGGAGCTAAGTGAAGAAGTAAACAGCTAAGTGAAAGTGAAGTAGTAGTGGAGCAAAGAAGAAAAGGAGTAAAAGTGAGAGCAGAAAGGCCTGAAGTTGGTCCGGCTAAGTGCAGAACAGTGTCAGCAAGGTCAGCAACAGTGGTGATTGTCTGGAGGGGGACTGCTCGGAGGTTGCTGGAAGGACCGCGGACGGGTGGTGACCCGGTGGTCTGGAGCAGTGTACGAAGGACAGTCAAGGAAACTAGAGAATGATCTCCAGCACTTCAAAAAAGGTTAAAAATATTTATTGAGGTTCTATTAAAAAAGATCCATCGATCATGAAAACAGTGAGGGGGGACACATTAAGAGAAATCCAACATGTTTCAGCTAGTAGAGCCTTATTCAAGGATTGCACTTACATGTCTAATGTGCACACAGATATACTGAAAAGTCTCACTTGGAATGGAAAGGAACCTGGAAACAATTTCCAGTAATTGCTAGTAGAAAAGTCTCTATAGCAGGCACCTGAAAAAATGCATGTATGAAACACCCAAGTAAAGTGAACAGGTGCATATAGGTGCGTGCACAGATAGACAAGAAAAAGGATATACATAAGATAAAAAATACCAAAAATTAGTACAGATAAAAACGAAACATTTATATAATACAATACAAAAAATAACATTCAGTTATATTGCAAAATGAGATCCTGCCGAACATTAAGACCTAGGGGTTGGCGTGTAGCTAGTTTAAAAATCCAGTAAGATTCACGATTTAGTATAGTTCTATGATAATCTCCACCTCTGGCTGATTTGAAAACTCTTTCAATACCTTGAAATTTAAAGGCAGAAATATCACCCCTGTGTACATTAATGAAATGTCTTGATACTGCTGATACATTAACAGCTTGCAGATTACAGGCATCAGATAAATGCCTTCTGATGCGCTGTTTTAGTGGACAAATAGTACAACCTACATATTGAATGTTACATTGTATACATTGTATCAGGTAAATGACTCCTGCAGTGTTACAATTAATGTAACTTTTCATAGAAAAACTCTCTTGTGTTACACAGGAATGAAATGTTTTAGATTTGATCACATATTTACAAGAGAGACATATACTGTGTCCACAATTAAAAAAACCTATACAATTGAGCCATGTAGGTCTTTTGGGAGAAATTTCATTTACCATGCTTGGTGCTAGTAAATTGGATAGTGTAACTGCCTTTTTGGCCACACATTTAATTGTATGAGTTTGTAAAATTTGATTCAGTTTATTGTCTTGCTGTAATAAAGGTGTGTATTTATTAATAATACCAATTATGAATTTGTATTGTGGAGAATATGCAGTGGAGAAAACAATATTATGTGTAGTAGATGTATACTTGGATTTATCCAGTAAAAGAGTTGGTCTATCTATTTTGTCAGTAATTGCTATAGCCCTGTTCAGACTCCACTCAGGATATTTTCTTTTTCGGAGTCTGTTTTTGATGTTATATGTCTCTTTAATGAAATGTGTTGCATCAGAGCAGTTTCGTTTTGCCCTTATTATCTCTCCTACTGGAATATTTCTTACTACATGGGGAGGATGACAAGATGTAGCCTCTAAAATTGAATTAGCATCAGTATTTTTTCTATATGTTGTTACCTCTATTTTCCCTTTATTGGCTGTAAAATTAATATCCAAAAAATTAATTTGGGTATTATGACTAGTGTATGTGAACTGTAGATTGGATACATTATTATTTAGATGATTAACAAATGCTTCTGCTTCTAGGACAGTGCCTTTCCAAATAAAGATACAGTCATCAATATAACGCCCAAAAAAAATTATTTTATCTTGAAAAATGTTCTGAGAATGAAAAATAAAATTCTCTTCAAATACTGCAACCACAATGTTAGCTAGGGAGGGCGAAAATTTACCTCCCATACTGACTCCTTTTCTCTGTAGGTAAAATGAATTATTGAAGCAAAAATAGTTGTGTGTTAGCAAGTAGTGTACGGAAGAAATCAAAAAATTGCATAGCTCCGAAGAATATGCACTGTACCTGTGTAAAAAATATTTTAGGGATTCCAAAGCAACATGATGCGGTATGGAGAGATACAGGCTAATAATATCGCAGGTAAGCCAACTGTAGTCATTTTCCCATTTGATCTCTGTAATGTCTTTAATCAGAGCTTTGGAATCTCTAATATAGCCAGGAATTTGTTTGACAAGTGGTTGCAGTAAATGATCCACCCAGGCTCCTAAACGTTCATGTAAAGAGCCCATACCTGATATAATCGGTCGAAATGGGGGAGGAAAAATACATTTGTGGATTTTGGGCATAGCATGGTAAATTGGGATGGTCGGTGTTTCCACTAGTAAATAATCAAAAATCTTTTTACTGAAAAAACCTGCTGTTAGCCCCTCTTGTAAATGTTCAAACAGTTTTTTCTTATAGAATGGCGTGGGATCTCCTTTAAGCAATAAGTAAGTATCCTGATCTTGTAGGATTTTAAGATTCTCCCTGAAATATAAACCTGAATCCAAAACAACCACTCCCCCCCCCTTATCAGCCTGTCTGATAATCAGATCCTTATTGTCCTGTAGACATTTTAATGCTGCTTTTTCATCTTTATTTAGATTATTTTTATAGGGAGGACAATTTCTATCTAACTGCATAAGATCATTTTCTATTTTGTCCTGAAAAATGTCCAGGACTGAGGGTCTTGATTGTAGAGGGTAAAAATATGCATTTTTAGTATTGAAATTATCCATGGAAAGTGGTTCTGTATTATCGGATTCTGCTGCTAATTGTCTGAGTTGTACAATATTATTTAATTCATGAAAAGTAGGAATTTTATTAGTGGGTGTACATATGGGAGCAGTAATATCTTGGTCCATATTTTCAGAGTCTATATAATGACACTTCAATGTCAAATTCCTAGCAAGTTTGTTCACATCTAATAGTGTATTGAAGACATTAAATTTTTACGAAGGACAGTCAGCAGCAGGGCAGGGGCCTCTCGGACCCCGGCAAGGCTAGGAGTCGCCATAATTTGCCAAATCCGTAAGTGAAGGGGACGTCGATCCCCCAACAACCAAGTCCCGACTGAAGGCAAAAGTCCAACCATTAAGGAGGAACACCGCCACCGCCAGGGCACCAGTTCCTCGGGGCCAGCGTCTGCGGGCAAAGCAGGGCTCCTCCGGCCCATATCCAAGCCGGGGAGCGGGTTACCGGTGGGAACCCATCGCTACCAACACAGAAACACTAGGTGCAGGTCAAAGGGACATCACCGTTACCTACTGGGAGAGCAAGTGCAGCCGTCCGTGGGAACCGTCTTTCCAGCCGTGTGGTTTACTGTAAAACTGTGTCTGTGTCTCAGGCTGAGTGAGTACCACAGTGCCGCAAGGCACAGCGCTGCCCCCGCGTCCCTGCACCCACCAGGCCCTGCATCTCCCACCTCATCACCGGGCCCCGGGATCACCAACCCCTACCAACCCCTACCCACGGAGGGGCAACGCAACACCTGGCTGCTTCGCATCACCATCCCCGGGATCACCATACAGAGCAGCGGTGGTGTCAACAAATCACCACAACCGTGGGTGGCGTCACGGACAATAAACCATTCCCACACCCAACAACCCACTTTCACTCACGGGCGAGGAGCGCCGCTAGAGTCCCCGGGATCCGGCCCATCGCTCGAGCCACCGAGCAGCAGCAGCCGGACCCGAGCAGAGGGGTGAGCGAGGTGCCGCCACCCTCCTCCCCGCCCGCGACACCCCCATACAGAGGAGTACACTGCCCCCATACAGAGGAGTACACTGCACCCATACAGAGGAGTACACTGCACTCATACAGAGGAGTACACTGCCCCCATACAGAGGAGTACACTGCCCCTATACAGAGGAGTACACTGCCCCCATACAGAGGAGTACACTGCGCCCATACAGAGGAGTACACTGCACCCATACAGAGGAGTACACTGCACCCATACAGAGGAGTACACTGCCCCCATACAGAGGAGTACACTGCACCCATACAGAGGAGTACACTGCGCCCATACAGAGGAGTGCACTGCCCCCATACAGAGGAGTACACTGCCCCTATACAGAGGAGTACACTGCCCCCATACAGAGGAGTACACTGCCCCCATACAGAGGAGTACACTGCCCCATACAGAGGAGTACACTGCCCCCATACAGAGGAGTACACAGCCCCCATACAGAGGAGTACACTGCCCCCATACAGAGGAGTACACTGCACTCATACAGAGGAGTACACTGCCCCCATACAGAGGAGTACACTGCACCCATACAGAGGAGTACACTGCACCCATACAGAGGAGTACACTGCCCCTATACAGAGGAGTACACTGCACCCATACAGAGGAGTACACTGCACTCATACAGAGGAGTACACTGCCCCTATACAGAGGAGTACACTGCACCCATACAGAGGAGTACACTGCACTCATACAGAGGAGTACACTGCCCCCATACAGAGGAGTACACTGCCCCTATACAGAGGAGTACACTGCCCCCATACAGAGGAGTACACTGCCCCCATACAGAGGAGTACACTGCCCCCATACAGAGGAGTACACTGCCCCCATACAGAGGAGTACACTGCCCCCAGACAGAGGAGTACACTGCCCCCATACAGAGGAGTACACTGCACTCATACAGAGGAGTACACTGCCCCCATACAGAGGAGTACACTGCACCCATACAGAGGAGTACACTGTGCCCATACAGAGGAGTACACTGCCCCCATACAGAGGAGTACACTGCGCCCATACAGAGGAGTACACTGCACCCATACAGAGGAGTACACTGCCCCCATACAGAGGAGTACACTGCCCCCATACAGAGGAGTACACTGCACCCATACAGAGGAGTACACTGCCCCCATACAAAGGAGTACACTGCCCCCATACAGAGGAGTACACTGACCCCATACAGAGGAGTACACTGCACCCATACAGAGGAGTACACTGCACCCATACAGAGGAGTACACTGCCAGTACACTGCCCCCATACAGAGGAGTACACTGCCCCCATACAGAGGAGTACACTGCACCCATACAGAGGAGTACACTGCCCCCATACAGAGGAGTACACTGCCCCCATACAGAGGAGTACACTGCACCCATACAGAGGAGTACACTGCACTCATACAGAGGAGTACACTGCCCCCATACAGAGGAGTACACTGCCCCTATACAGAGGAGTACACTGCCCCCATAAAGAGGAGTACACTGCCCCCATACAGAGGAGTACACTGCCCCCATACAGAGGAGTACACTGCCCCCATACAGAGGAGTACACTGCCCCCATACAGAGGAGTACACTGCCCCCATACAGAGGAGTACACTGCACTCATACAGAGGAGTACACTGCCCCCATACAGAGGAGTACACTGCACCCATACAGAGGAGTACACTGCGCCCATACAGAGGAGTACACTGCCCCCATACAGAGGAGTACACTGCGCCCATACAGAGGAGTACACTGCACCCATACAGAGGAGTACACTGCCCCCATACAGAGGAGTACACTGCCCCCATACAGAGGAGTACACTGCACCCATACAGAGGAGTACACTGCCCCCATACAAAGGAGTACACTGCCCCCATACAGAGGAGTACACTGACCCCATACAGAGGAGTACACTGCACCCATACAGAGGAGTACACTGCACCCATACAGAGGAGTACACTGCCCCCATACAGAGGAGTACACTGCCCCCATACAGAGGAGTACACTGCGCCCATACAGAGGAGTACACTGCACCCATACAGAGGAGTACACTGCCCCCATACAGAGGAGTACACTGCCCCCATACAGAGGAGTACACTGCACCCATACAGAGGAGTACACTGCACTCAGACAGAGGAGTACACTGCACTCAGACAGAGGAGTACACTGCACCCATACAGAGGAGTACACTGCGCCCATACAGAGGAGTACACTGCGCCCATACAGAGGAGTACACTGCACCCATACAGAGGAGTACACTGCCCCCATACAGAGGAGTACACTGCCCCCATACAGAGGAGTACACTGCGCCCATACAGAGGAGTACACTGCACTCATACAGAGGAGTACACTGCGCCCATACAGAGGAGTACACTGCGCCCATACAGAGGAGTACACTGCCCCCATACAGAGGAGTACACTGCCCCCATACAGAGGAGTACACTGCCCCCATACAGAGGAGTACACTGCCCCCATACAGAGGAGTACACTGCTCTCATACAGAGGAGTACACTGCACCCATACAGAGGAGTACACTGCACCCATACAGAGGAGTACACTGAGCCCATACAGAGGAGTACACTGCACTCATACAGGAGTACACTGCCCCCATACAGAGGAGTACACTGCCCCCATACAGAGGAGTACACTGCACCCATACAGAGGAGTACACTGCGCCCATATAGAGGAGTACACTGCCCCCATATAGAGGAGTACACTGCACCCATACAGAGGAGTACACTGCCCCCATACAGAGGAGTACACTGCACCCATACAGAGGAGTACACTGCTCCCATACAGAGGAGTACACTGCACCCATACAGAGGAGTACACTGCCCCCATACAGAGGAGTACACTGCGCCCATACAGAGGAGTACACTGCACCCATACAGAGGAGTACACTGCACCCATACAGAGGAGTACACTGAGCCCATACAGAGGAGTACACTGCACCCATACAGAGGAGTACACTGCACCCATACAGAGGAGTACACTGCACCCATACAGAGGAGTACACTGCGCCCATACAGAGGAGTACACTGCTCCCATACAGAGGAGTACACTGCACCCATACAGAGGAGTACACTGCACCCATACAGAGGAGTACACTGAGCCCATACAGAGGAGTACACTGCACCCATACAGAGGAGTACACTGCACCCATACAGAGGAGTACACTGCACCCATACAGAGGAGTACACTGCACCCATACAGAGGAGTACACTGCGCCCATACAGAGGAGTACACTGCCCCCATACAGAGGAGTACACTGCCCCCATACAGAGGAGTACACTGCCCCCATACAGAGGAGTACACTGCCCCCATACAGAGGAGTACACTGCACCCATACAGAGGAGTACACTGCCCCCATACAGAGGAGTACACTGCCCCCATACAGAGGAGTACACTGCACCCATACAGAGGAGTACACTGCTCCCATACAGAGGAGTACACTGCACCCATACAGAGGAGTACACTGCACTCATACAGAGGAGTACACTGCGCCCATACAGAGGAGTGCACTGCCCCCATACAGAGGAGTGCACTGCCCCCATACAGAGGAGTACACTGCACCCATACAGAGGAGTACACTGAGCCCATACAGAGGAGTACACTGCACCCATACAGAGGAGTACACTGCCCCCATACAGAGGAGTACACTGCACCCATACAGAGGAGTACACTGCACCCATACAGAGGAGTACACTGCACCCATACAGAGGAGTACATTGAGCCCATACAGAGGAGTACACTGCACCCATACAGAGGAGTACACTGCACCCATACAGAGGAGTACACTGCCCCCATACAGAGGAGTACACTGCCCCCATACAAAGGAGTACACTGAGCCCATACAGAGGAGTACACTGCACCCATACAGAGGAGTACACTGCACCCATACAGAGGAGTACACTGCACCCATACAGAGGAGTACACTGCACCCATACAGAGGAGTACACTGCACCCATACAGAGGAGTACACTGAGCCCATACAGAGAAGTACACTGCACCCATACAGAGGAGTACACTGCACCCATACAGAGGAGTACACTGCACCCATACAGAGGAGTACACTGCGCCCATACAGAGGAGTACACTGCTCCCATACAGAGGAGTACACTGCACCCATACAGAGGAGTACACTGCACCTATACAGAGGAGTACACTGAGCCCATACAGAGGAGTACACTGCACCCATACAGAGGAGTACACTGCACCCATACAGAGGAGTACACTGCACCCATACAGAGGAGTACACTGCACCCATACAGAGGAGTACACTGCGCCCATACAGAGAAGTACACTGCCCCCATACAGAGGAGTACACTGCCCCCATACAGAGGAGTACACTGCCCCCATACAGAGGAGTACACTGCCCCCATACAGAGGAGTACACTGCACCCATACAGAGGAGTACACTGCCCCCATAAAGAGGAGTACACTGCCCCCATACAGAGGAGTACACTGCACCCATACAGAGGAGTACACTGCACCCATACAGAGGAGTACACTGCACCCATACAGAGGAGTACACTGCACTCATACAGAGGAGTACACTGCGCCCATACAGAGGAGTGCACTGCCCCCATACAGAGGAGTACACTGCACCCATACAGAGGAGTACACTGAGCCCATACAGAGGAGTACACTGCACCCATACAGAGGAGTACACTGCCCCCATACAGAGGAGTACACTGCACCCATACAGAGGAGTACACTGCACCCATACAGAGGAGTACACTGCACCCATACAGAGGAGTACATTGAGCCCATACAGAGGAGTACACTGCACCCATACAGAGGAGTACACTGCACCCATACAGAGGAGTACACTGCCCCCATACAGAGGAGTACACTGCCCCCATACAGAGGAGTACACTGCCCCCATACAGAGGAGTACACTGCCCCCATACAGAGGAGTACACTGCACCCATACAGAGGAGTACACTGCCCCCATACAGAGGAGTACACTGCCCCCATACAGAGGAGTACACTGCTCCCATACAGAGGAGTACACTGCACCCATACAGAGGAGTACACTGCACTCATACAGAGGAGTACACTGCGCCCATACAGAGGAGTGCACTGCCCCCATACAGAGGAGTACACTGCACCCATACAGAGGAGTACACTGAGCCCATACAGAGGAGTACACTGCACCCATACAGAGGAGTACACTGCCCCCATACAGAGGAGTACACTGCACCCATACAGAGGAGTACACTGCACCCATACAGAGGAGTACACTGCACCCATACAGAGGAGTACATTGAGCCCATACAGAGGAGTACACTGCACCCATACAGAGGAGTACACTGCCCCCATACAGAGGAGTACACTGCCCCCATACAGAGGAGTACACTGCCCCCATACAGAGGAGTACACTGCCCCCATACAGAGGAGTACACTGCCCCCATACAGAGGAGTACACTGCCCCCATACAGAGGAGTACACTGCTCCCATACAGAGGAGTACACTGCTCCCATACAGAGGAGTACACTGCACCCATACAGAGGAGTACACTGCGCCCATACAGAGGAGTGCACTGCCCCCATACAGAGGAGTACACTGCACCCATACAGAGGAGTACACTGAGCCCATACAGAGGAGTACACTGCACCCATACAGAGGAGTACACTGCCCCCATACAAAGGAGTACACTGAGCCCATACAGAGGAGTACACTGCACCCATACAGAGGAGTACACTGCACCCATACAGAGGAGTACACTGCACCCATACAGAGGAGTACACTGCACCCATACAGAGGAGTACACTGAGCCCATACAGAGGAGTACACTGCACCCATACAGAGGAGTACACTGCCCCCATACAGAGGAGTACACTGCACCCATACAGAGGAGTACACTGCACCCATACAGAGGAGTACACTGCGCCCATATAGAGGAGTACACTGCCCCCATACAGAGGAGTACACTGCCCCCATACAGAGGAGTACACTGCCCCCATACAGAGGAGTGCACTGCCCCCATACAGAGGAGTACACTGCACCCATACAGAGGAGTACACTGCCCCCATACAGAGGAGTACACTGCACCCATACAGAGGAGTACACTGCACCCATACAGAGGAGTACACTGCACTCATACAGGAGTACACTGCCCCCATACAGAGGAGTACACTGCCCCCATACAGAGGAGTACACTGCGCCCATACAGAGGAGTACACTGCGCCCATATAGAGGAGTACACTGCCCCCATACAGAGGAGTACACTGCCCCCATACAGAGGAGTACACTGCACCCATACAGAGGAGTACACTGCCCCCATACAGAGGAGTGCACTGCACCCATACAGAGGAGTACACTGCCCCCATACAGAGGAGTACACTGCGCCCATACAGAGGAGTACACTGCACTCATACAGAGGAGTACACTGCCCCCATACAGAGGAGTACACTGCCCCCATACAGAGGAGTACACTGCCCCCATACAGAGGAGTACACTGCACCCATACAGAGGAGTACACTGCACCCATACAGAGGAGTACACTGCGCCCATACAGAGGAGTACACTGCGCCCATACAGAGGAGTACACTGCGCCCATACAAAGGAGTACACTGCACCCATACAGAGGAGTACACTGCACCCATACAGAGGAGTACACTGCGCCCATACAGAGGAGTACACTGCGCCCATACAAAGGAGTACACTGCACCCATACAGAGGAGTACACTGCACCCATACAGAGGAGTACACTGCACCCATACAGAGGAGTACACTGCACCCATACAGAGGAGTACACTGCACCCATACAGAGGAGTACACTGCCCCCATACAGAGGAGTACACTGCCCCCATACAGAGGAGTACACTGCCCCCATACAGAGGAGTACACTGCGCCCATATAGAGGAGTACACTGCCCCCATACAGAGGAGTACACTGCCCCCATACAGAGGAGTACACTGCACCCATACAGAGGAGTACACTGCCCCCATACAGAGGAGTACACTGCACCCATACAGAGGAGTACACTGCACCCATACAGAGGAGTACACTGCACCCATACAGAGGAGTACACTGCCCCCATACAGAGGAGTACACTGCCCCCATACAGAGGAGTACACTGCACCCATACAGAGGAGTACACTGCACCCATACAGAGGAGTACACTGCACTCATACAGGAGTACACTGCACCCATACAGAGGAGTACACTGCACCCATACAGAGGAGTACACTGCACCCATACAGAGGAGTACACTGCACCCATACAAAGGAGTACACTGCCCCCATACAGAGGAGTACATTGCGCCCATACAGAGGAGTGCACTGCCCCCATACAGAGGAGTACACTGCGCCCATACAGAGGAGTACACTGCACCCATACAGAGGAGTGCACTGCCCCCATACAGAGGAGTACACTGCACCCATACAGAGGAGTACACTGCCCCCATACAGAGGAGTACACTGCACCCATACAGAGGAGTACACTGCCCCCATACAGAGGAGTACACTGCGCCCATATAGAGGAGTACACTGCCCCCATACAGAGGAGTACACTGCCCCCATACAGAGGAGTACACTGCACCCATACAGAGGAGTACACTGCCCCCATACAGAGGAGTACACTGCACCCATACAGAGGAGTACACTGCACCCATACAGAGGAGTACACTGCACTCATACAGGAGTACACTGCCCCCATACAGAGGAGTACACTGCCCCCATACAGAGGAGTACACTGCACCCATACAGAGGAGTACACTGCGCCCATATAGAGGAGTACACTGCCCCCATACAGAGGAGTACACTGCCCCCATACAGAGGAGTACACTGCACCCATACAGAGGAGTACACTGCCCCCATACAGAGGAGTGCACTGCACCCATACAGAGGAGTGCACTGCCCCCATACAGAGGAGTACACTGCGCCCATACAGAGGAGTACACTGCACTCATACAGAGGAGTACACTGACCCCATACAGAGGAGTACACTGCCCCCATACAGAGGAGTACACTGCGCCCATACAGAGGAGTACACTGCACCCATACAGAGGAGTACACTACCCCCATACAGAGGAGTACACTGCGCCCATACAGCGGAGTGCACTGCCCCCATACAGAGGAGTACACTGCACCCATACAGAGGAGTACACTGAGCCCATACAGAGGAGTACACTGCACCCATACAGAGGAGTACACTGCCCCCATACAAAGGAGTACACTGAGCCCATACAGAGGAGTACACTGCACCCATACAGAGGAGTACACTGCACCCATACAGAGGAGTACACTGCACCCATACAGAGGAGTACACTGCACCCATACAGAGGAGTACACTGAGCCCATACAGAGGAGTACACTGCACCCATACAGAGGAGTACACTGCCCCCATACAGAGGAGTACACTGCACCCATACAGAGGAGTACACTGCACCCATACAGAGGAGTACACTGCGCCCATATAGAGGAGTACACTGCCCCCATACAGAGGAGTACACTGCCCCCATACAGAGGAGTACACTGCCCCCATACAGAGGAGTACACTGCACCCATACAGAGGAGTACACTGCACCCATACAGAGGAGTACACTGCACTCATACAGGAGTACACTGCCCCCATACAGAGGAGTACACTGCCCCCATACAGAGGAGTACACTGCCCCCATACAGAGGAGTACACTGCACCCATACAGAGGAGTACACTGCGCCCATATAGAGGAGTACACTGCCCCCATACAGAGGAGTACACTGCCCCCATACAGAGGAGTACACTGCACCCATACAGAGGAGTACACTGCCCCCATACAGAGGAGTGCACTGCACCCATACAGAGGAGTACACTGCCCCCATACAGAGGAGTACACTGCGCCCATACAGAGGTGTACACTGCACTCATACAGAGGAGTACACTGCCCCCATACAGAGGAGTACACTGCCCCCATACAGAGGAGTACACTGCCCCCATACAGTGGAGTACACTGCACCCATACAGAGGAGTACACTGCACCCATACAGAGGAGTACACTGCACCCATACAGAGGAGTACACTGCGCCCATACAGAGGAGTACACTGCGCCCATACAGAGGAGTACACTGCGCCCATACAAAGGAGTACACTGCACCCATACAGAGGAGTACACTGCACCCATACAGAGGAGTACACTGCGCCCATACAGAGGAGTACACTGCGCCCATACAAAGGAGTACACTGCACCCATACAGAGGAGTACACTGCACCCATACAGAGGAGTACACTGCACCCATACAGAGGAGTACACTGCACCCATACAGAGGAGTACACTGCACCCATACAGAGGAGTACACTGCACCCATACAAAGGAGTACACTGCCCCCATACAGAGGAGTACATTGCGCCCATACAGAGGAGTGCACTGCCCCCATACAGAGGAGTACACTGCGCCCATACAGAGGAGTACACTGCACCCATACAGAGGAGTGCACTGCCCCCATACAGAGGAGTACACTGCACCCATACAGAGGAGTACACTGCCCCCATACAGAGGAGTACACTGCACCCATACAGAGGAGTACACTGCCCCCATACAGAGGAGTACACTGCGCCCATATAGAGGAGTACACTGCCCCCATACAGAGGAGTACACTGCCCCCATACAGAGGAGTACACTGCCCCCATACAGAGGAGTACACTGCCCCCATACAGAGGAGTACACTGCACCCATACAGAGGAGTACACTGCCCCCATACAGAGGAGTACACTGCACCCATACAGAGGAGTACACTGCACCCATACAGAGGAGTACACTGCACTCATACAGGAGTACACTGCCCCCATACAGAGGAGTACACTGCACCCATACAGAGGAGTACACTGCGCCCATATAGAGGAGTACACTGCCCCCATACAGAGGAGTACACTGCCCCCCCATACAGAGGAGTACACTGCACCCATACAGAGGAGTACACTGCCCCCATACAGAGGAGTGCACTGCACCCATACAGAGGAGTACACTGCCCCCATACAGAGGAGTACACTGCGCCCATACAGAGGAGTACACTGCACTCATACAGAGGAGTACACTGACCCCATACAGAGGAGTACACTGCCCCCATACAGAGGAGTACACTGCGCCCATACAGAGGAGTACACTGCACCCATACAGAGGAGTACACTACCCCCATACAGAGGAGTACACTGCGCCCATACAGAGGAGTACACTGCACTCATACAGAGGAGTACACTGCCCCCATACAGAGGAGTACACTACCCCCATACAGAGGAGTACACTGCGCCCATATAGAGGAGTACACTGCCCCCATACAGAGGAGTACACTGCGCCCATACAGAGGAGTACACTGCACTCATACAGAGGAGTACACTGACCCCATACAGAGGAGTACACTGCGCCCATACAGAGGAGTACACTGCACCCATACAGAGGAGTACACTACCCCCATACAGAGGAGTACACTGCGCCCATACAGAGGAGTACACTGCACCCATACAGAGGAGTACTCTGCCCCCATACAGAGGAGTACACTGCACCCATACAGAGGAGTACACTGCGCCCATACAGAGGAGTACACTGCACTCATACAGAGGAGTACACTGCCCCCATACAGAGGAGTACACTGCCCCCATACAGAGGAGTACACTGCCCCCATACAGAGGAGTACACTGCACCCATACAGAGGAGTACACTGCACCCATACAGAGGAGTACACTGCACCCATACAGAGGAGTACACTGCACCCATACAGAGGAGTACACTGCCCCCATACAGAGGAGTACACTGCACCCATACAGAGGAGTACACTGCACCCATACAGAGGAGTACACTGCGCCCATACAGAGGAGTACACTGCGCCCATACAAAGGAGTACACTGCACCCATACAGAGGAGTACACTGCACCCATACAGAGGAGTACACTGCGCCCATACAGAGGAGTACACTGCGCCCATACAAAGGAGTACACTGCACCCATACAGAGGAGTACACTGCACTCATACAGGAGTACACTGCCCCCATACAGAGGAGTACACTGCCCCCATACAGAGGAGTACACTGCACCCATACAGAGGAGTACACTGCGCCCATACAGAGGAGTACACTGCCCCCATACAGAGGAGTACACTGCCCCCATACAGAGGAGTACACTGCACCCATACAGAGGAGTACACTGCCCCCATACAGAGGAGTGCACTGCACCCATACAGAGGAGTACACTGCCCCCATACAGAGGAGTACACTGCGCCCATACAGAGGAGTACACTGCACTCATACAGAGGAGTACACTGCCCCCATACAGAGGAGTACACTGCCCCCATACAGAGGAGTACACTGCCCCCATACAGAGGAGTACACTGCACCCATACAGAGGAGTACACTGCACCCATACAGAGGAGTACACTGCACCCATACAGAGGAGTACACTGCGCCCATACAGAGGAGTACACTGCGCCCATACAGAGGAGTACACTGCGCCCATACAAAGGAGTACACTGCACCCATACAGAGGAGTACACTGCACCCATACAGAGGAGTACACTGCGCCCATACAGAGGAGTACACTGCGCATACAAAGGAGTACACTGCACCCATACAGAGGAGTACACTGCACCCATACAGAGGAGTACACTGCCCCCATACAGAGGAGTACACTGCGCCCATACAGAGGAGTACACTGCACTCATACAGAGGAGTACACTGCACCCATACAGAGGAGTACACTGCACCCATACAGAGGAGTACACTGCCCCCATACAGAGGAGTACACTGCCCCCATACAGAGGAGTACACTGCCCCCATACAGAGGAGTACACTGCCCCCATACAGAGGAGTACACTGCACCCATACAGAGGAGTACACTGCACCCATACAGAGGAGTACACTGCGCCCATACAGAGGAGTACACTGCGCCCATACAGAGGAGTACACTGCGCCCATACAAAGGAGTACACTGCACCCATACAGAGGAGTACACTGCACCCATACAGAGGAGTACACTGCGCCCATACAGAGGAGTACACTGCGCATACAAAGGAGTACACTGCACCCATACAGAGGAGTACACTGCACCCATACAGAGGAGTACACTGCCCCCATACAGAGGAGTACACTGCGCCCATACAGAGGAGTGCACTGCACCCATACAGAGGAGTGCACTGCCCCCATACAGAGGAGTACACTGCGCCCATACAGAGGAGTACACTGCACCCATACAGAGGAGTGCACTGCCCCCATACAGAGGAGTACACTGCACCCATACAGAGGAGTACACTGCCCCCATACAGAGGAGTACACTGCCCCCATACAGAGGAGTACACTGCCCCCATACAGAGGAGTACACTGCGCCCATACAGAGGAGTACACTGCACCCATACAGAGGAGTACACTGCACCCATACAGAGGAGTGCACTGCCCCCATACAGAGGAGTACACTGCACCCATACAGAGGAGTACACTGCACCCATACAGAGGAGTACACTGCACCCATACAGAGGAGTACACTGCACCCATACAGAGGAGTACACTGCACCCATACAAAGGAGTACACTGCCCCCATACAGAGGAGTACACTGCGCCCATACAGAGGAGTACACTGCCCCCATACAGAGGAGTACACTGCGCCCATACAGAGGAGTACACTGCCCCCATACAGAGGAGTACACTGCCCCCATACAGAGGAGTACACTGCACCCATACAGAGGAGTACACTGCACCCATACAAAGGAGTACACTGCCCCCATACAGAGGAGTACACTGCGCCCATACAGAGGAGTACACTGCGCCCATACAGAGGAGTACACTGCGCCCATACAGAGGAGTACACTGCACCCATACAGAGGAGTACACTGCACCCATACAGAGGAGTGCACTGCACCCATACAGAGGAGTACACTGCGCCCATACAGAGGAGTACACTGCGCCCATACAGAGGAGTACACTGCACCCATACAGAGGAGTACACTGCACCCATACAGAGGAGTACACTGCGCCCATACAGAGGAGTACACTGCACCCATACAGAGGAGTACACTGCACCCATACAGAGGAGTACACTGCACCCATACAGAGGAGTACACTGCACCCATACAGAGGAGTACACTGCGCCCATACAGAGGAGTACACTGCACTCATACAGAGGAGTACACTGACCCCATACAGAGGAGTACACTGCCCCCATACAGAGGAGTACACTGCGCCCATACAGAGGAGTACACTGCACCCATACAGAGGAGTACACTACCCCCATACAGAGGAGTACACTGCGCCCATACAGAGGAGTACACTGCACTCATACAGAGGAGTACACTGCCCCCATACAGAGGAGTACACTACCCCCATACAGAGGAGTACACTGCGCCCATATAGAGGAGTACACTGCCCCCATACAGAGGAGTACACTGCGCCCATACAGAGGAGTACACTGCACTCATACAGAGGAGTACACTGACCCCATACAGAGGAGTACACTGCGCCCATACAGAGGAGTACACTGCACCCATACAGAGGAGTACACTACCCCCATACAGAGGAGTACACTGCGCCCATACAGAGGAGTACACTGCACCCATACAGAGGAGTACTCTGCCCCCATACAGAGGAGTACACTGCACCCATACAGAGGAGTACACTGCGCCCATACAGAGGAGTACACTGCACTCATACAGAGGAGTACACTGCCCCCATACAGAGGAGTACACTGCCCCCATACAGAGGAGTACACTGCCCCCATACAGAGGAGTACACTGCACCCATACAGAGGAGTACACTGCACCCATACAGAGGAGTACACTGCACCCATACAGAGGAGTACACTGCACCCATACAGAGGAGTACACTGCACCCATACAGAGGAGTACACTGCACCCATACAGAGGAGTACACTGCGCCCATACAGAGGAGTACACTGCGCCCATACAAAGGAGTACACTGCACCCATACAGAGGAGTACACTGCACCCATACAGAGGAGTACACTGCGCCCATACAGAGGAGTACACTGCGCCCATACAAAGGAGTACACTGCACCCATACAGAGGAGTACACTGCACTCATACAGGAGTACACTGCCCCCATACAGAGGAGTACATTGCCCCCATACAGAGGAGTACACTGCACCCATACAGAGGAGTACACTGCGCCCATATAGAGGAGTACACTGCCCCCATACAGAGGAGTACACTGCCCCCATACAGAGGAGTACACTGCACCCATACAGAGGAGTACACTGCCCCCATACAGAGGAGTGCACTGCACCCATACAGAGGAGTACACTGCCCCCATACAGAGGAGTACACTGCGCCCATACAGAGGAGTACACTGCACTCATACAGAGGAGTACACTGCCCCCATACAGAGGAGTACACTGCCCCCATACAGAGGAGTACACTGCCCCCATACAGAGGAGTACACTGCCCCCATACAGAGGAGTACACTGCACCCATACAGAGGAGTACACTGCACCCATACAGAGGAGTACACTGCACCCATACAGAGGAGTACACTGCGCCCATACAGAGGAGTACACTGCGCCCATACAGAGGAGTACACTGCGCCCATACAAAGGAGTACACTGCACCCATACAGAGGAGTACACTGCACCCATACAGAGGAGTACACTGCACCCATACAGAGGAGTACACTGCGCATACAAAGGAGTACACTGCACCCATACAGAGGAGTACACTGCACCCATACAGAGGAGTACACTGCCCCCATACAGAGGAGTACACTGCGCCCATACAGAGGAGTACACTGCACTCATACAGAGGAGTACACTGCACCCATACAGAGGAGTACACTGCACCCATACAGAGGAGTACACTGCACCCATACAGAGGAGTACACTGCCCCCATACAGAGGAGTACACTGCACCCATACAGAGGAGTACACTGCACCCATACAAAGGAGTACACTGCCCCCATACAGAGGAGTACACTGCCCCCATACAGAGGAGTGCACTGCACCCATACAGAGGAGTGCACTGCACCCATACAGAGGAGTGCACTGCCCCCATACAGAGGAGTACACTGCACCCATACAGAGGAGTACACTGCACCCATACAGAGGAGTGCACTGCCCCCATACAGAGGAGTACACTGCACCCATACAGAGGAGTACACTGCCCCCATACAGAGGAGTACACTGCCCCCATACAGAGGAGTACACTGCCCCCATACAGAGGAGTACACTGCGCCCATACAGAGGAGTACACTGCACCCATACAGAGGAGTACACTGCACCCATACAGAGGAGTGCACTGCCCCCATACAGAGGAGTACACTGCACCCATACAGAGGAGTACACTGCACCCATACAGAGGAGTACACTGCACCCATACAGAGGAGTACACTGCACCCATACAGAGGAGTACACTGCACCCATACAAAGGAGTACACTGCCCCCATACAGAGGAGTACACTGCGCCCATACAGAGGAGTACACTGCCCCCATACAGAGGAGTACACTGCGCCCATACAGAGGAGTACACTGCCCCCATACAGAGGAGTACACTGCCCCCATACAGAGGAGTACACTGCACCCATACAGAGGAGTACACTGCACCCATACAAAGGAGTACACTGCCCCCATACAGAGGAGTACACTGCGCCCATACAGAGGAGTACACTGCGCCCATACAGAGGAGTACACTGCGCCCATACAGAGGAGTACACTGAGCCCATACAGAGGAGTACACTGCACCCATACAGAGGAGTACACTGCACCCATACAGAGGAGTACACTGCCCTATACAGAGGAGTACACTGCACCCATACAGAGGAGTACACTGCACCCATACAGAGGAGTACACTGCCCCCATACAGAGGAGTACACTGCCCACATACAGAGGAGTACACTGCGCCCATACAGAGGAGTACACTGCCCCCATACAGAGGAGTACACTGCACCCATACAGAGGAGTACACTGCCCTATACAGAGGAGTACACTGCACCCATACAGAGGAGTACACTGCACCCATACAGAGGAGTACACTGCCCCCATACAGAGGAGTACACTGCCCCCATACAGAGGAGTACACTGCACCCATACAGAGGAGTACACTGCCCCCATACAGAGGAGTACACTGCACCCATACAGAGGAGTACACTGCGCCCATACAGAGGAGTACACTGCACCCATACAGAGGAGTACACTGCACCCATACAGAGGAGTACACTGCCCCCATACAGAGGAGTACACTGCACCCATACAGAGGAGTGCACTGCACCCATACAGAGGAGTACACTGCGCCCATACAGAGGAGTACACTGCACCCATACAGAGGAGTACACTGCACCCATACAGAGGAGTACACTGCCAGTACACTGCACCCATACAGAGGAGTACACTGCCCCCATACAGAGGAGTACACTGCCCTCATACAGAGGAGTACACTGCACCCATACAGAGGAGTACACTGCCCCCATACAGAGGAGTACACTGCACCCATACAGAGGAGTACACTGCACCCATACAGAGGAGTACACTGCCCCCATACAGAGGAGTACACTGCACCCATACAGAGGAGTACACTGCGCCCATACAGAGGAGTACACTGCACCCATACAGAGGAGTACACTGCCCCCATACAGAGGAGTACACTGCACCCATACAGAGGAGTACACTGCCCCCATACAGAGGAGTACACTGCACCCATACAGAGGAGTACACTGCCCCCATACAGAGGAGTACACTGCACCCATACAGAGGAGTACACTGCCCCCATACAGAGGAGTACACTGCACCCATACAGAGGAGTACACTGCACCTAAGACCAGCATACAGTAGATACTGAATTTTCGCATTCTGCACATGCATCAGACAGGTCAGGATGAGCAGTGACATAGACTCTGCATAGACAGCGGTGTGCTGGAGGGAGGGCGGGTGAGATCTGTGGTGTTGGGTGCAGACGTTGTATAAAGCAGAGCCGCGATAATAACCTCATCACAATTCACCTCTGCTCATGAATATTATAATGAGAAGTGATGATATAATAACAATGCGCCTGTAATGGGTATTATTACATGATAATTATCCTCCCCCCCCGCTCCTCCTATCACTGCGTATAGAATTATATTCCCCGGCTCCGGATACAATGTGTGTGGGAGCCCCCCTGTAATATCCGCGGGTTACACAAAGTAGTGCGAGTGCTGGAATTCCCAATCTGCCGCCATTACCCCGCGGATGTGGCGGAGGTTGTAATTTAATCCCTGGTATACAGGCGAGCCACCTAATAAAGAGACAGCTCATTTATGGGGTTTTAATGAATTTGTTTCCATTTGCTTATATGGCGCCGCCATATTCCACAGCGCTGTACAGAGCCCGCAGCCAGTCCCTGCACTGACTCATCGCGCACTGGAAATGTTCTTATTATAATCTCTCCTACTCCAATCCTAGATCCCACTCCTACTCCCATCAACTCCTGCTCCGCGCGTAGCTGTCACAATCTGGAGTAATTGGGCTCCAGGCATTAAAGTGACAGTCACCAGCCTCCAGCGTTATTTCCCCGCTGCAGATATTTCTGTCTCCCGCATGGATTACATAATCCGGAGCTGCAGGATGTTGGTGCATCCATAGATGAGGCTCAATCTCATATTTTCTGGGGTCACACATTGTGCTTTTATTTACAGATTACATCCAAATAACCACAGATTAATTCACTCCTCAACATTAAAATTATAGAATCTAAAAGCAAAAGTCACAAAAGGATGGGCATCACAGGATGGAGACGTCACTGATCTGCAGATAATGGAAACTACATTATCGCAACGTCCGGATTCATTCAGTCAGGAGTATGAGAAATCCCGGCACTTCGAGCCTCGGCTGCTATCATTGGTTGTCTGAGAAAGGGTCTGCCATTGGAAGAACTTGGCATGAAAATCATCAAGATCCACTCCTGGCAGCTCCTTGTGTGTAGCTGGTGTTAATATAAGCAGCCCACATGGCCTAAGTGCACCGCCCTGAGAGGGGGCCCGGCCGCTTCTCCGCTGCTCAGGCCGAGCCGAACGAGGTCCGGGCTCGGGTTGTCGGTGGCACGAGCGCCTACGGACCGGGGCAACATCACTCTGTTAAAGGGGAGGCAGAGGGGTGGTGGTGGTGTGGGACGAGGCGCGCAGCCGGGTGGGCCGCGTTGTCGTCCTACGGGTCGTGGTGACTGGGTGCACCACCGCTGCGGCTGGAGTAAAGGCGGGCTCGTCCAGGATCGGTGTTGCGGTCGCAGCCTAGATGTTAGCCCCTCCGTGGGTAGGGGCGGTGTGTCCCGGGGCCCGGTGGGGGAAGGACTGATGGCGACAGTGTTGTTGTCGGGGTGCAGGGTGCCGTGCTGCGGTGCAGTGTCATGCCCAGATGGCACTGGTGTACTCACGATTAATTCACACTCAGAGTCACTGGTAAACCAAAGTTCAGGTATGGTCGGGTCCCACAGCCGGCTGCTTGTGTCCCCTGTGAGGTTGATGGTGGCCCCTTTCCCTTGCACCTCTTGTTGTGGTTTTTCGGCTCCCCTGCCTGGACAGTGGTAGCCCGCTCCCCGGCGTTGAGCTGCCGGAGCAGCCCTCGGTTGCCCGCAGGCGCTGGCCCATCAGATGTTTGGCCCTTGGCGGTGGCTCTCACCCGGTCTCGGTGGGCTTTTGCCTTCTTTCGGGACTTTGGGTGTGGATGAACCCGTGAGGTCCAACCAGCAATCAGTCAATTTGCCTAAACTCAGTGGCTTCTAAGCTAGGACGGGGTCTGAGTACCCGGTTTCTGGTGCTCCGGTACACGGTGGTGCTCCGGTACACGGTTGACTCCCCGATTCAGGGCCGGCGGGCTCCAACCCTGGCCCGGTCCCTACCGTTCCGCCGGTTGCTGTACCGGTACTGCAGGCGGCCACCACCATCTGCCTGCCTGACGTTTCAAGGGTCCCAGACTCCTACCCGGGTCCCTGACAGCTCTGCAACTCCACTCCTCTCACTGTCACACTCTACAACTCTTAACTGTTTGTATTTCCTGCCTCAGGACAGTAGTTTCCTCGGTGGGCGTGCCTTTCCGCCTGACTCCGCCCACCCGCTGTGCCCTACTGGCCCTGAGGGAGGCATCAGGTCTCCCTTTTGGGTGATGGGTGTGTCCTCACAGGGGTTGGGGGTGTGTGTGTTATGTGGTAGGTGTTGTTACCTGTGACCCCCTGGGGTCCAGGGCGTCACATACCCCCTTGGTTTAATGCAGACCGTCCGCGGGCTGCCCGACCAACTCTGGTTTATTTTTATTTTTCTTTGAACTGTAAAAACGGTAAAACGGGAAACATTTACAATTATAATAACATTTGTACAAACTATGGTTACTGAAGGTCTTCACATAACAGGAGGCATGTTGCTTTAACGTTTCATAACTTTATTAAACAGAACGGGTTCATGTCCTTCCGCCTTTCCCACCCAAACAACCTAGCCTTGATGCTGCCCCTAAGAAATGGGCAGCACCCCTTTTCCCCAGTCCGGAAACAGGAACATGGCCAGATCACCCAGGCGGGAATGGGTACGGTGCGGCGCACCTGGCAGTTGTCAAAGGGCTCCCCGGAGGATGGTCACCGGTCCCGGTGGTGACCGGACCCCAGCCTGCTCTGCTGCGGGTCCTACCTCCAATCTGCCTCTCCGGAGGCTAACGGAATGGGAAGGCATGTTAAGGGGGGTAGATAGGGCAATATTTACAAGCCCAATAGTTTTTGGGTGGCCGGCAAGTCCACGGCCTTGTCCATGAGCTTTCACTCACGCAACAGGGGTAAACGGGGTTTTAAACATAAGCCCCAATAGGGACGGGTCCTTTTTAGCTAATCAGGTGAGTGTCTCGTCAATTGGTTACTGGTTCATTCAACTTATATACACAATCAAGTCTCTCACCCCTAAATGGCAGTCTCCCTGTACCGAAGTGGGGGCCTACCTAGGTTGGGGCGGGTGGATCGTCTCAGTACTGGTGGGTCAATTGAAGGTAACGGGAGAGCGGGGACAACAGGTCCCTCTTCCCAGGTGTCGGGTGGATTAGGTAGAGGCCTAGAGGGACTGGGGGTAGGTGCATCCCTGGGCACTGGCTCTGCTGGTTCTCTGGCGGGCGATTCCGTCTCCACTTCTTCCGCGGGTTGCGGGAACATTATCACGGGAACAATCACCGCACCATTCTGCATGGGCAAGTCTGCTGGAAAATCTCCCATAATGGTATGGATCGCCTCCTTCTTCGTTGCATCGTCACGGGGCACAGGAACTGGGGCCTCTTCTACCAACTTCAGGGGATCCGGGCATTTCTTCAGGTGGTCCCTGGAAACGGTAGCCGTGGTTCTCCCCTGGTCGCGACTGATCAGGTAGGTCTTCTCATTCTCCCATTCGGTGGGCTGTATAACATACGGGGTCCTTTCCCACTGATCGTCAAGCTTATGGGTTCTGCGTTTACGCTTCAGCACCACATCTCCTGGTTCGAAAGGAGTAGCCGGAGCTCGTTGGTTAAAGCGCTGTTCTTGCTTCTCCCGACTCTGACGCAGGTTCCGCTCCACATATTCCTGAATCCGCCAGTACTGTACTTGGCGTTTGGCATCCCAGCTGGCGGTGGAGAGCAGGGCTTCGGGCGCTTCCAAGCCCATCTCTAGGTCTACCGGCAATCGCCCGGGTGGGGTCCTCATCATGTACGCCGGGGTACACTTGGTGGAACTACAGGGTATGTTGTTGTACATATCTACCAAGTCGGGCAGCTTCTCCGGCCACAAGTTCCGCTCTTCCAGGGGCAATGTTTTGAGGAGGTTCAGGACCAGATGGTTCATTTTCTCACACATCCCGTTGGTCTGGGCATGGTAGGGGGTGGTCCGTATTTTCTTGCACCCCTACAAGTGGCAGAACTCCTGAAACACTTCTGCTTCAAAGGCCGAACCCTGATCCGTAAGCACCCGTTCCGGGTAGCTATGGGGCCGGCAGAAGTAGGCTTGAAAGGCCCTGGCAGCTGTGCGGCCAGTCAGATCTTTTACCGGGACAACCACCATGAATCTGGAGTAGTGGTCTACGATAGTTAAGGCGTAGGTGTACCCGTTTCGGCTGGGCCCAAGCTTGACATGGTCCAAGGCAACCAATTCCAGCGGCTGGTGGGTAACAATCGGCTGCAGCGGGGCCCTTTGGCTAGCTTCATCCCGTCTTCTCAGCGTACAAGGGCCGCACTCTCGACACCACGCCTCTACGGGAATCTCGCATCCCACTCCAGTAGAACCGCTCTCGTAATAGCATCTCCAGCTTCTTCCAACTGAAGTGCCCAGCGCTGTCATGATAAGCTCGAAGGACCTTGGGTACACAATCCTGAGGCACAACCAGCTGGCAAACTTTCTCGTGGGTCTTCGGGTCAATCAACTCCTGGTACAACTTCTGCTGGTACAGGCACAGGTGGTCTCTCTCTTTCCACAGTCGCTGGGCCTCGGAAGGGGCCGCTGAGTCCATTCGGCGCACACCTTGGGCTAGCAGGGTCTTGATCAGTCGGACCGCAGGCGCCTGGTCTTGGGCTTCTTGCCACTCCTGACTGAGCAACGGATCGAGGTCCACCTGCTGCTGGGCCACACAAGGCCTCTCCTCCTGTGGCCGGTGGAAAGCGGGCAGCTCTATCTCCTCCAGAAGGTCCTCTTCCGCCCCCTCGTCAGAGAGATGCGGCATCCTGGATAGGGCGTCTGCGTTGGTGTTCTGGCGCCCGGCCCGGTACTTGACGGTGAAGTCGTAGTTAGACAGCTGAGCCATCCACCTTTGCTGGAGGGCGCCTAGCTTGGCCGTGTCCAGGTGCGTTAACGGGTTGTTATCCGTGTAGGCGGTGAACTTTGCGGCTGCTAGGTAGTGCTTGAACCTTTCGGTTATTGCCCACACCAGGGCCAGGAACTCCAGTTTGGAGGAGC
Organism: Anomaloglossus baeobatrachus; assembly: GCF_048569485.1. Lineage (NCBI taxonomy): Eukaryota > Metazoa > Chordata > Amphibia > Anura > Aromobatidae > Anomaloglossus > Anomaloglossus baeobatrachus. The sequence continues at coordinate 21,369,927 of NC_134358.1, read as the reverse complement.
TGTAGTTCTCGGGGTTCCGCTCGGTGGGTCGAAGCTTCCGGCTAGCATAGGCGATCACCTTCTCCTTTCCGTCCTGGACCTGGGACAGCACGGCGCCTAGGCCCACATTGCTGGCATCCATGTACAACACAAAGGGAAGGCCGTAGTCGGGGTAGGTTAGGATCTCCTCTCCGGTCAATGCCGACTTCAGCTGCCGAAAGGACTCCTCCTGCTGCTCACCCCACACAAACGGGGTCCTGGATGGTCTACCAACCTTGGTCTGTCCCACGAGGAGGTCTTGCATTGGGGAGGCCATTTTCGTGTACCCCTGATGAAGCGGCGGTAGTAGCCCACCAGGCCCAAGAACTGTCGTATCTCTTTCACTGTGGTCAGGCGGGGACATTCTTGGATGGCTGTGATCTTCTCCAAGTTCGGGGCCACACCCTCAGCACTCACCACATCTCCGAGATACTGCACTTTGGGCTTCAGCAGGTGGCATTTGGACGGCTTCAACTTCATCCCGTATTTAGCCAGCGCCGCAAACACTTCCGCCAGGTGCTCCAGATGGGATTCATATGTCCTGGAGTATACGATCACATCATCCAGATACAGTAGGACTGTTTCGAAGTTAAGATGACCAAGACAACACTCCATCAACCTCTGGAAGGTCCCCGGGGCATTACACAGCCCGAACGGCATGCTGTTGAATTCGCAGTGTCCCATCGGGGTAGTGAACGCGTTTTTTTAATGGCCCTCCGGCGCAACGGCCACCTGCCAGTAGCCACTGGTGAGATCAAGAGTGGAGAAATAGCGGTTTTCAGCGCGGCCAGAGATTCTTCGATGCGGGGGAGAGGGTAGGCATCCTTATGTGTGATCTGGTTGATTTTGCGGTAGTCCACGCACATCCTCATGGTGCCATCCTTCTTCTTCACTAGCACCAGTGGGGCTGTCCAGGGACTACAACTATCCCGAATGACCCCCGCCTCCTTCATGTTGTGTAGCATATCTTTAGCGCACTGATAATTTGCTGGGGGAATTGGCCTATACCTCTCCTTAATGGGCGGGTTTGTGCCTGTAGGGATATGATGTTGGACCCCCTTAATCCTCCCGAAGTCTAGTGCATGTTTGCTAAAAACTTGCCCATACTCCTGAACCACCCGGTATAACCCCTCTTTGTGATGTGCTGGGGTAGATTCGGTGCCGACATGTAGCTCCCGGCACCAGGCCTCTGGCTGTAAGGGTGATGTATTGTGGCTAGTGTCAGGTGCAGGGACAGTGGGAGTGGTCTCGTGGATGGCGTGGGTGTCTATGGTGAACAGCTTAGCTATTGTGGCGTAGCGGGGGAGCCTAACTTCTTCCTCTCCACAGTTCAGCACTATCACCGGCACTCTCCCCTTCTTGACGTCAATCATCCCTCTAGCGGCCATTACAGTGGGCCAGTGTTCCGAAGGCGAGGGCTCCACCATCGCCGGGTAATCCCGCCCCTGGGGGCCGACTGCTGCTCTGCACCAGATTATCATTTCGCTCCTGGGCGGCACCACCAGGGGTGCCACATACATCACCCGCGCACCACCAATCTCTCCACCTGTCAGGTTCACTTGCTGCCGCTGCAGGAGGGCCCGGATCTCGCGCTGGAGTGCCCTCTGCCGCCCCCCTCCTGCCGTGGCGGACAACTCCTGCAGCAGGCTCAACACCTCACCCATGCAGTGCTCCATCACATTCGTCCCTAACACTATCTTCGGGTTACAGTCACTAGACTCATGCAGTACTACAATCATTCCCTGGCGCTTCAGTTCTGTCCTCCCCACAGTCAGGGTTACTTCCTTAAGCCCCACTTGAGTCATAGGGAGTCCGTTAGCTGCAACAACAGTCATGCCACTATTGGGAGGGCTAAGTTCACTGTCATCCCAATAACGCTGGTACAATGTATAGGGCATGGTCATTACCTGCGATCCAGTGTCCAGTAAGGCTGTGGTCGGGATCCCATCCACTGCCACCGAGATGATAGGGCGGCCTCCAACATACCGGTCCCGCCAGTCCGCCGGGCCATGGGGGTCTACTCCTGAGGGTTGGCCCTTGGCCCCAGGGATTGCTCGTTTAACGGACAGCGACGAGCATAATGGCCAGGCTGGTTACACCGGTAGCACACCGGCGGCCCATACCGGGGATCATAGGCCCTCCTCCGCTGTATCCACGGGACATCCTCGGGGCGGTCGGCGAGCTGTATGGTCTCCAGGGGCTTGACTCTCGGTGGAAGCTTGAGTGCGGCGATCACACGGGCAAGATCCTCATTCATGCGTTGCACCTTATCAGCCAGTTCGTCTCTCGCCCCAGCGGGTGCAGCCGTGGCCGGTGGGGACAGCAGTGGGGGGTAATACAGCGACAGGAGTGGTGGCGGCCGGCCAGGGGGCCGCGTCCGGGGGGTTAATCTCCAGGGGCTGCAGGGCCTTGATTGCCCGTTCTTTCACTACTGCAAAGTCTAGATCAGGGTGTTCGAGGGTCCACAACCGCAGCTGCTTGCGGTCTTCAGCAGACCTCAGGCCCCGTAGGAACTGCTCCACCAACATCTTGTTGCTATCGGCCTCACTGATGGTATCTACCCGCTTCAGAGTGCGGAGGGCCGTCTGCAGACGTAAGGCGTAGTCCCTGATGCTGTCTGCTGACCGCTGCTGGCAGTGGTGAAACTGCATCCAGAGTTCGGCTGCAGTGCGAGTCTCGAAGGCGGCCTGGAGCTTTTCAAAGATGGTGGTCACAGAGGCCCAGTCCGCGTCAGCCCAGGTCTCCGTCTCCTGCTCAGCCGCCCCAGTCAGCTGCCCCAAGACTACCACCGCACGCTGCTTGCCAGTCATGGCATACAGGTCAAGAACCGAGCATATCTTTTTCTGGAAAGCCTGCAATGTATCAGGCTTCCCGTCGTACTGGGGTAGCCAGGCTGCACCGGGCACATAGGGCAGGGAGATCGGCATTACCTGGGTGACCGCCGGGCCCGCGGACTGATGGCGACGGTGTAGTTGTCGGGGTGCAGGGTGCCCTGCTGCGGTGCAGTGTCGTGCCCGGATGGCACCGGTGTACTCACGATTAATTCACACTCAGAGTCACTTGTAAACCAAAGTTCGGGTATGGTCGGGTCCCGCAGCCGGCTGCTTGTGTCCCTTGTGGGGTTGATGGTGGCCCCTTTCCCTTGCACCTCTTGTAGTAGTTTTCGGCTCCCCTGCCTGGACAGTGGTAGCCCACTCCCCGGCGTTGAGCTGCCGGAGGAGCCCTCGGTTGCCCGCAGGCGCTGGCCCGTCGGATGTTTGGCCCTTGGCGGTGGCTCTCACCCAGTCTCGGTGGGCCTTTGCCTTCTTTCGGGACTTTGGGTGTGGATGAACCCGTGAGGTCCAGCCAGCAATCAGTCAATTTGCCTAAACTCAGTGGCTTCTAAGCTAGGACGGGGTCTGAGTACCCGGTTTCTGGTGCTCCGGTACACGGTTAACTCCCCGGTTCAGGACCGGCGGGCTCCAACCCTGGCCCGGTCCCTACGGTTCCGCCGGTGGCTGTACCAGTACTCCTGCAAACGGCCACCACTGTCTGCCTGCCTGACGTTTCAAGGGTCCCAGGCTCCTACCCGGGTCCCTGACAGCTCTGCAACTCCACTCCTCTCACTGTCACACTCTACAACTACTCTCCAACTACTCTGTTTGTATTTCCTGCCTCAGGACAGTAGTCTCCTCGGTGGGTGTTCCTTTCTGCCTGACTCCGCCCATCTGGTGTGCCCTACTGGCCCTGAGGGAGGCATCAGGTCTCCCTTTCGGGTGACGGGTGTGTCCTCACAGGGGATGGGGGGTGTGTGTAATGTGGTAGGTGTTACCTGTGACCCCTGGGGTCCAGGGCGTCACATAAGCATGCTACCATGGTTGAAATGTACAGATTTGTCTCCCATGGCTGCAGCATCTCCGGACTTGTCTCTCATGGCTGCAGCATCTCTGGACTTGTATCACATTCCTGCAGCATCTCCAGACTTGTCTCTCATCACTGTAGCATCTCTCGACTTGTCTCACATGGCTGCAGCCTCTCGAGACTTGTCTCACATGGCTGCAGCCTCTCGAGACTTGTCTCTCATGGCTGCAGCATCTTCGGCTTGTCTCTCATGGCTACAGCATCGCTGGACTTGTTTATCATAGCTGCAGCATCTCTGGACTTCTATCCCATGACTACAGTGTCTCTGGATTTGTCTAGGACAGCTGCAGCATCTCCGGACTTGTCTCCCATGGCTGCAGCATCTCTGGACTTGTCTCCCATGGCTGCAGCATCTCCGGACTTGTCTCCCATGGCTGCAGCATCTCTGGACTTGTATCACATTCCTGCAGCATCTCCAGACTTGTCTCTCATCACTGTAGCATCTCTCGACTTGTCTCACATGGCTGCAGCCTTTCGAGACTTGTCTCTCATGGCTGCAGCATCTTCGGCTTGTCTCTCATGGCTACAGCATCGCTGGACTTGTTTATCATAGCTGCAGCATCTCTGGACTTCTATCCCATGACTACAGTGTCTCTGGATTTGTCTAGGACAGCTGCAGCATCTCCGGACTTGTCTCCCATGGCTGCAGCATCTCTGGACTTGTCTCCCATGGCTGCAGCATCTCCGGACTTGTCTCCCATGGCTGCAGCATCTCTGGACTTGTATCACATTCCTGCAGCATCTCCAGACTTGTCTCTCATCACTGTAGCATCTCTCGACTTGTCTCACATGGCTGCAGCCTCTCGAGACTTGTCTCTCATGGCTGCAGCATCTTCGGCTTGTCTCTCATGGCTACAGCATCGCTGGACTTGTTTATCATAGCTGCAGCATCTCTGGACTTCTATCCCATGACTACAGTGTCTCTGGATTTGTCTAGCACAGCTGCAGCATCTCCGGACTTGTCTCCCATGGCTGCAGCATCTCTGGACTTGTCTCCCATGGCTGCAGCATCTTTGGACTTGTCTCTCATGGCTGCAACATCTCTGGACATGTCTCTCATGGCTGCAGAGTCTCTGGACTTGTCTCCACATTTGAGCACTGCTGCCCAGCACTGGGAAAAATTATCGGTGGGGGTCCATCAAGGTAAAAGTCCGCAACATATCCCTTCAATAACCTCATCAATAGCAGCCAAGCCGTGTAACTTCTGGGATTTCTGCACGAGGCTCACACTCCAGACTGAATAAGCTATCATGGGTCGTTTCCAATTTCCATCATTTGCAGATCAGTCACCCGTCTGTCCACCCTGTCATTCCCAGAACTCCATGACTTTTTGGGAATTTCAATGTTGAGAGTAAATTTTATACATTTTTATCTTTATACCAATGAAACCTACTTGTCACCACTAGAGGAATAACACTGTATCTGGTCAATTTATGATTTGAATCCAAGAGTTTTCCCTTTTGTAGGTGCTTTCTTTGATTTTTCAGTTGTCTCTGAGCTGGTGGGTGTGGACTGGCTGCTATGATGTCTCCCGTACACGGCAGACACAGACATGAGGAAGAACTGCTCTCATGTCCATATGTAACATACTCAGAATCAGCAGCAGCATGGAGGACATTATACAGCAGCACTGAGCAGTGTAACTGTGAATCCAGAATTGGGGTGAGATAAAACATTTACTAGAAAACAGCATCAAAATCTGTGTTTCTGTGCTTATCTCACTCTAATCTGCCCTCATCTTCTGCCTGTCACCTGATCCCTCAGTTCGCTGGCTGCTTATCTTACACAGATCAGGTGAACCCATACAAGTCAATGGGTCCATGATAACCACATACAGCACACGGGTAACATCCATGAGACATGGACCAGAATAAAATGCATTCAAGAAATTACTGATTTTTATTTGTTAAAGATGGGCAAAGATGATAGCTACATAGATAAATAGATAGCAGGCAGACTGATAGAGATATATAGATAGATTTGAAACCAGAAGTTTCCCTCCGCTCTCTATACAGACACATCTGCAGGTTTTTCCCTGCACTCTCTATACAGACACATCTGTAGGTTTTTCCCTCCGCTCTCTATACAGACACATCTGCAGGGTTTTCCCTCTGCTCTCTATACAGACACATCTGCAGGTTTTTCCCTCCGCTCTCTATACAGACACATCTGCAGATTTTTCCCTCCGCTCTCTATACAGACACATCTGCAGGTTTTTCCCTCCGCTCTCTATACAGACACATCTGCAGGTTTTTCCCTCCGTTCTCTATACAGACACATCTGCAGGTTTTTCCCTCCACTCTCTATACAGACACATCTGCAGGTTTTTCCCTTCTCTCTATACAGACACATCTGCAGGTTTTTCCCTCCGCTCTCTATACAGACACATCTGCAGATTTTTCCCTCTGCTCTCTATACAGACACATCTGCAGGTTTTTCCCTCCGCTCTCTATAAAGACACATCTCCAGGTTTTTCCCTCCGCTCTCTATAAAGATACATCTGCAGGTTTTTCCCTCCGCTCTCTATACAGACACATCTGCAGGTTTTTCCCTCCACTCTCTATGCAGACACATCTGCAGGTTTTCCCCTCCGCTCTCTATAAAGACACATCTGCAGGTTTTTCCCTCCACTCTCTATAAAGATTGTTATTACTTTTTGCAAAGTCAAAAGTTTCCCTTCATTAAGAGTACTATGCCTTTAAACAATATGGGTCGTGGCGCACAAAGTCGTTTACCCCCATCACACGCACTTACCTCCTGGACGGCCTCGCTGTGGGTGGCGAACATCCTCTTCCTGAAGGGGGAGGGACGTTCGGCGTCACAGCGACGTCACACGGCAGCCGGCCAATAGAAGCGGAGGGGCGGAGATGAGCGGGACGTAAACATCCCGCCCACCTCTTTCATTCCGCATTGCTGGCGGGACGCAGGTAAGCTGTGTTCATCGCTCCCAGGGTGTCACACCGGGCGATGTGTGGAGCCACGGGAGCGACGAACAACCGGCACGCAGATGGAGGAACGACTTTATGAAAATGAATGACGTGTCAGCGAGCAACGATAAGGTGAGTATTTTTGCTCGTTGACAGTCGTTCGGAGGTGTCACAGGGTACAATATCTCTGACGATGCCGGATGTGCGTCAATAACGACGTGACCCCGACGACATATCGCCGATATATCGTACCGTGTGACACCCGCATAAGAGTACTATGCCTTTAAACAATATGGGACCGCCCATATGATGATGTCATGTCTTTGGAAGCTTCTGATAGGTTTATTGGCAACATCTGAGTTAATTACAGACACACCTGTGGATGTATTGTAATGCACATCTGAAACACACGGCTTTTCTGTGCAGCATCATGGAAAAGTCAAAAGAAATCAGCCAAGATCTCAGGAAGAGAATTGTGGACTTGCACAAGTCTGGTTCATCCTTGGGGGCAATTTCCAGATCCCTGAAGGTGCCTCGTTCATCTGTACAAACAGTTATACGTAAGTACAAACAAGATGTGAATGCCCAGCCATCATACCGATCAGGAAGGAGATGGGTTCTGTGTACCAGAGATGAAGATGCTTTGGTCACACACGTGCAGATCAACCCAAGAACAAAAGCAAAAGACCTTGTGAAGATGCTGGCGGAAGCTGGTAAGATTGTTTCATTATCCACAGTGAAACGAATACTGTATGAATATGGGCTGAAAGGCCACTCTGCCAGGAAGAAGCCATTACTCCAAAAGAAACATAAAAAACCCAGATTAATGTTTGCAAAGGCACACAGGAACAAAGACCTTAATTTTTGGAGACATGACCTGTGGTCTGACAAAACTAAAATTGAACTGTTTGGCCATAATGACCATTGTTATGTTTGGAGGAAAAAGGGAGAAGTTTTGAAGCCTAAGATCACCATCCCAACTGTGACACACGGGGGCGGCAGCATCATGTTAGGGGGTTGTTTTGCTGCAGGAGGGACTGGTGCACGTCACAAAATAGATGGCATCATGAGGAAAGAAGATTATGTGGCAATACTGAAGAACATCAGTCAAGAACTTAAAGCTTGCGCAGAAACAGGTCTTCCAAATGGACAATGACCCGAAGCTACTGCCAAACTGGTCACAAAGTGGCTTATGGATAACAAAGTGAATGTTTTGGAGTGGCCATCACAAAGCCCTGATCTCAATCCTATTGAAAATTTATGAGCAAAGCTGAAAAGGCCGGAGCGAGCAGCGACCTCCAAACATGGCTCAGATACACCAGTTCTGTCAGGAGGAATCGGCCCAAATTCCTACCAACTATTGTGAGGAGCTTGTGGAAGGATCCAAAATGTTTCCCTAAGGGCAATGTCACCAAATACTAACAACATGGAGGGAAACTTCACTGTGCAGAAAGGAATTAAAGTGCCTGATAACATTCTCTCTCTCATTATTCTGGCATTTCGCAAATATAAATAATTTTGGTTCCTAATTGACCTAAAATGGGAAAGGTTTATTCTGATTTCATGTCAGATAGTGAGAAAAACCTGCTGATGTGTCTTTATAGAGAGCGGAGGGAAAAACCTGCAGATATGTCTTTATAGAGATCGGAGGGAAACCTCTGGTATCAACTGCAGATAGATAACAGATAGATAAAATAAAGTAAAAATATTTTTGATAAGCAAATGTAAAGCAGACAGCTGGGGGCTGGTATTATCAAGCTGGGAAAGATCCATGGTTATTTGGCCCTTCCCAGGCTAAAAGTAGCAGCCCACAGCTGCTCTAGAAGTGGAGTATCCATTAGGCGCCTGCCTGGCTTTTCCCGATTTTTCTGGAGTGGTGATGATTGGGGTAATACTTTTGGTGTTGATGTCAGAGGTGAATTGGCCAAAACCACAGCTGGCATCAAGCCAGGGGTTTGTAATGGAGAGGGGTCTATCAGAAATTCTCATTACTAACCCAGTAAGAAAAAAAAGAAACAAAACACACACACAAAAATACCTATTAAAATAAAAACTCCTTGCAACTTTCCCTCATTCCCCACTTTTTTTTTACAAAAAAAATAAATCCACACAGGTCTCACGTAGTCCACTGAATCTGTCATAGTCCACAATAAAAAAAATGAAAAAAGATGAAAAAAAATACAAACATACAAACACAGAAACATAAAACAAGACTCTTAGGGGTACTTTGCACGTTGCGACATCGCTACTGTGATATCGTCGGGGTCAAATCGAAAGTGACGCACATCCGGCGCCGGTAACAATGTCGCAACGTGTAAAGCCTAGATGCGCCGATAAACGATCGCAAATCGGCGATCTGTTGTAATGCCTGATCGGAGCCACAGACTCAATCTGGCTGTAAGGGGAGTCTAGAGAAACGCCGCTCACAAAGCAGGACCCCAAAAACTCTGCAACCCTTTAACCCCTATTCAGGGATTTGGAATTACACAGAGCCCCAGAGATCGCTACCTGTGGTAGACTGTAGTCCGTGGTCGTCAGGCAGGGTCAAAAACCAGGAGATGCTAAACAGGAACAGAATCGGCAGGCAGCGGCGTAGTGAGGAGACAAAGCAGAGGTCAAATCCGGAACTGGCAGCAAGGTACAAAAACGACAGGCAGGAGGGTAGTCAAAAAACAAGCAAAGGTCAGCGCACAGGAATCACAATACAAACAGCACATGAGCCAGGAGTACAGAACTATCTCTGGCAGTGGTCTTGTGACAGGAGGGGGAATAAGAAGGGTGCGGTGTCTTCCCATTGGCTGCAGGTGAATGTTGGCAACTTCAGCTGGAAGACATACGCCACCTACAGTCAGCCAGTGGTACTGCAGGTTCCAGGGAAACCCAGCCTAGTGGATGAGCGGAGCCTGTGCTCCGCAGAGCCACGGGCACCAACTCCTCTCCCATCACCAGCACTATCAATGGTGGGAACATGGCGTTGTCTGGCGATCGAAGCAGAAGTCGCAGGAGTGGACTCCGGTGAGGACGTGACATCGGTGTAGCATCGGTCATTTCCATAATGTCGGGACGACCGCTGTTACGATGTTGTTCCTCGTTCCTGCGGCAGCACACATCGCTGTGTGTGAAGCCTCAGGAGCGAGGAACATCTCCTACCTGCGCCCGGCGTCCACCGGCTATGCGGAAGGAAGGAGGTGGGCGGGATGTTTACGTCCCGCTCATCTCCACCCCTCCGCTTCTATTGGCCGCCTGCCGTGTGACATCACTATGACGCCGCACGACCCACCCCCTTAGGAAGGAGGCGGGTCACCGGGCAGAGTGACGTCGCAGGGCAGGTAAGTCTGTGTGAAGCTGCCATAGCGATAATATTCGCTACACCAGCTATCACCATGATATCGCATGAGCGATGGGGGCGGGGACTATCGAGCTCGACATCGCAGCATCGGCTAGCGATGTCGCAGCGTGCAAAGTACCCCTTAACCTTGTTCACTGCTTTATTAAAAAAAAAAATTGAAAAATCCACGCAGGTCCAAAGTAGTCCATCTATTCTGTCAAACAAAGTCTACGGAGCCTTATTCTGACTTTCCATTATTGATTGATTGTCTTTGACGCTCCTGGAGTGACCCTCCTACATCCGCGCCTTTCTGATCAGGGGGATAATATGCAGATCGCAAAGTATCATCAGGAACGTTCAGCGAGCTGATAACTGCAATCTCAGGACTGAATGTATCCTCTGCAGGATTAATGCTCGGAGCTCACAGGGATCCCGCCATCCCCTGCACTCTCACATCCCGCCATCCCCTGCACTCTCACATCTCACATCCCGCCATCCCCTGCACTCTCACATCCCGCCATCCCCTGCACTCCCACCGTCACCTCCGTGTAGTGATACAAGAACATTCAGGAGGAACACCTCCGATAATTCAGGCTCATGACTGAATACAGGACTGAGGTCACAAATCGGGGGTCGTTATAGGTGCGGACGGTCATATAAGAAATAGAAGAATTGTCCGCTCCTGATACATTGTAACACTCCGCATAAGGCTTCCTTTTGTCAAAAAGGAAAAAATATTCTAGTTTATAAATTACAAAGCAGGTAGTGAGCGAGTGTTCCATAAGCTCCACCCCTGAGTAGTGTTCACATGCCCCTGAGTATTGTGTTCACACGCCCCATCTATATCCACATGCCTGTACCCCGGAGTACTCTTCTCACACACCCCTGAGTGCACTGTTGGCACACCCCTGTGTATTCTGTTCTTACACCTCTGAGTACTCTATTCTCACACCACTGAGTGCTCTATTCTCACACCCCTGAGTGCCCTATTCTCACATCCCTGAGTGCTCTATTCTCACACCCCTGAGTACTCTATTCTCACACCCCTGAGTACTCTATTCTCACACCCCTGAGTACTCTATTCTCACATCCCTGAGTGCTCTATTCTCACACCCCTGAGTACTCTATTCTCACACCCCTGAGTGCTCTATTCTCACACCCCTGAGTGCTCTATTCTCACACCCCTGAGTGCTCTATTCTCACACCCCTGAGTGCCCTATTCTCACATCCCTGAGTGCTCTATTCTCACACCCCTGAGTGCCCTATTCTCACACCCCTGAGTACTCTATTCTCACACCCCTGAGTGCTCTATTCTCACACCCCTGAGTGCTCTATTCTCACACCCCTGAGTACTCTATTCTCACACCACTGAGTACTCTATTCTCACACCCCTGAGTGCTCTATTCTCACACCCCTGAGTGCCCTATTCTCACACCCCTGAGTACTCTATTCTCACACCCCTGAGTGCTCTATTCTCACAACCCTGAGTGCTCTATTCTCACACCCCTGAGTGCTCTATTCTCTCACCCCTGAGTACTCTATTCTCACACCACTGAGTACTCTATTCTCACACCCCTGAGTGCTCTATTCTCACACCACTGAGTACTCTATTCTCACACCACTGAGTGGTCTATTCTCACACCCCTGAGTGGTCTATTCTCACACCCCTGAGTACTCTATTCTCACACCCCTGAGTGCTCTATTCTCACACCCCTGAGTACTCTATTCTCACACCACTGAGTGGTCTATTCTCACACCCCTGAGTGGTCTATTCTCACACCCCTGAGTGGTCTATTCTCACACCCCTGAGTGGTCTATTCTCACACCCCTGAGTGGTCTATTCTCACACCCCTGAGTGGTCTATTCTCACACCCCTGAGTGGTCTATTCTCACACCCCTGAGTGGTCTATTCTCACACCCCTGAGTGCTCTATTCTCACACCCCTGAGTATTCTATTCTCACACCCCTGAGTACTCTATTCTCACACCCCTGAGTACTCTATTCTCACATCCCTGAGTGCTCTATTCTCACACCCCTGAGTACTCTATTCTCACACCCCTGAGTACTCTATTCTCATACCCCTGAGTACTGTATTCTCACATCCCTGAGTACTCTATTCTCACATCCCTGAGTACTCTATTCTCACATCCCTGAGTGCTCTATTCTCACACCCCTGAGTACTCTATTCTCACACCCCTGAGTGCTCTATTCTCACACCCCTGAGTACTCTATTCTCACACCCCTGAGTGCTCTATTCTCACACCCCTGAATACTCTATTCTCTCACCCCTGAGTACTCTATTCTCACACCACTGAGTACTCTATTCTCACACCCCTGAGTGCTCTATTCTCACACCACTGAGTACTCTATTCTCACACCACTGAGTGGTCTATTCTCACACCCCTGAGTGGTCTATTCTCACACCCCTGAGTACTCTATTCTCACACCCCTGAGTGCTCTATTCTCACACCCCTGAGTACTCTATTCTCACACCACTGAGTGGTCTATTCTCACACCCCTGAGTGGTCTATTCTCACACCCCTGAGTGGTCTATTCTCACACCCCTGAGTGGTCTATTCTCACACCCCTGAGTGGTCTATTCTCACACCCCTGAGTGGTCTATTCTCACACCCCTGAGTGGTCTATTCTCACACCCCTGAGTACTCTATTCTCACACCCCTGAGTACTCTATTCTCACACCCCTGAGTACTCTATTCTCACATCCCTGAGTGCTCTATTCTCACACCCCTGAGTACTCTATTCTCACACCCCTGAGTACTCTATTCTCATACCCCTGAGTACTGTATTCTCACATCCCTGAGTACTCTATTCTCACATCCCTGAGTACTCTATTCTCACATCCCTGAGTGCTCTATTCTCACACCCCTGAGTACTCTATTCTCACACCCCTGAGTGCTCTATTCTCACACCCCTGAGTACTCTATTCCGTACTCTATTCCCACACCCCTGAGTACTCTATTCTCACATCCCTGAGTACTCTATTCTCACACCCCTGAGTGCTCTATTCTCGCACCCCTGAGTACTCTATTCTCACACCCCTGAGTACTCTATTCTCACACCCCTGAGTACTCTATTCTCACATCCCTGAGTGCTCTATTCTCACACCCCTGAGTACTCTATTCTCACACCCCTGAGTACTCTATTCTCACACCCCTGAGCACTCTATTCTCACACCCCTGAGCACTCTATTCTCACACCACTGAGTGCTCTATTCTCACATCCCTGAGTACTCTATTCTCACACCCCTGAGTGCTCTATTCTCACACCACTGAGTACTCTATTCTCACACCACTGAGTGGTCTATTCTCACACCCCTGAGTGGTCTATTCTCACACCCCTGAGTACTCTATTCTCACACCCCTGAGTGCTCTATTCTCACACCCCTGAGTACTCTATTCTCACACCACTGAGTGGTCTATTCTCACACCCCTGAGTGGTCTATTCTCACACCCCTGAGTGGTCTATTCTCACACCCCTGAGTGGTCTATTCTCACACCCCTGAGTGGTCTATTCTCACACCCCTGAGTACTCTATTCTCACACCCCTGAGTACTCTATTCTCACACCCCTGAGTACTCTATTCTCACATCCCTGAGTGCTCTATTCTCACACCCCTGAGTACTCTATTCTCACACCCCTGAGTACTCTATTCTCATACCCCTGAGTACTGTATTCTCACATCCCTGAGTACTCTATTCTCACATCCCTGAGTACTGTATTCTCACATCCCTGAGTGCTCTATTCTCACACCCCTGAGTACTCTATTCTCACACCCCTGAGTGCTCTATCCTCACACCCCTGAGTACTCTATTCCGTACTCTATTCCCACACCCCTGAGTACTCTATTCTCACATCCCTGAGTACTCTATTCTCACACCCCTGAGTGCTCTATTTTGACACCCCTGAGTACTCTATTCTCACACCCCTGAGTACTCTATTCTCACACCCCTGAGTACTCTATTCTCACATCCCTGAGTGCTCTATTCTCACACCCCTGAGTACTCTATTCTCACACCCCTGAGTACTCTATTCTCACACCCCTGAGCACTCTATTCTCACACCCCTGAGTGCTCTATTCTCACACCCCTGAGTGCTCTATTCTCACACCCCTGAGTGCTCTATTCTCACACCCCTGAGTACTCTATTCTCACACCACTGAGTGCTCTATTCTCACACCCCTGAGTGCTCTATTCTCACACCCCTGAGTACTCTATTCTCACACCCCTGAGTGGTCTATTCTCACACCCCTGAGTGCTCTATTCTCACACCCCTGAGTGGTCTATTCTCACACCCCTGAGTGGTCTATTCTCACACCCCTGCGTACTCTATTCTCACACCCCTGAGTACTCTATTCTCACACCCCTGAGTACTCTATTCTCACACCCCTGAGTAATCTATTCTCACACCCCTGAGTGCTCTATTCTCACATCCCTGAGTACTCTATTCTCACACCCTGAGTACTCTATTCTCACACCCCTGAGTACTCTATTCTCACACCCCTGAGTACTCTATTCAAACACCCCTGAGCACTCTATTCTCACACCCCTGAATACTCTATTCTCACACCCCTGAGTACTCTATTCTCACACCCCTGAGTACTCTATTCTCACACCCCTGAGTACTCTATTCTCACACCCCTGAGTACTCTATTCTCACACCCCTGAGTGCTCTATTCTCACACCCCTGAGTACTCTATTCTCACACCCCTGAGCACTCTATTCTCACACCCCTGAGTGCTCTATTCTCACACCCCTGAGTGCTCTATTCTCACACCCCTGAGTACTCTATTCTCACACCACTGAGTGCTCTATTCTCACACCCCTGAGTGCTCTATTCTCACACCCCTGAGTACTCTATTCTCACACCCCTGAGTGGTCTATTCTCACACCCCTGAGTGGTCTATTCTCACACCCCTGAGTGGTCTATTCTCACACCCCTGAGTGGTCTATTCTCACACCCCTGCGTACTCTATTCTCACACCCCTGAGTACTCTATTCTCACACCCCTGAGTACTCTATTCTCACACCCCTGAGTACTCTATTCTCACACCCATGAGTGCTCTATTCTCACATCCCTGAGTACTCTATTCTCACACCCTGAGTACTCTATTCTCACACCCCTGAGTACTCTATTCTCACACCCCTGAGTACTCTATTCAAACACCCCTGAGCACTCTATTCTCACACCCCTGAATACTCTATTCTCACAACCCTGAGTACTCTATTCTCACACCCCTGAGTACTCTATTCTCACACCCCTGAGTACTCTATTCTCACACCCCTGAGTACTCTATTCTCACACCCCTGAGTACTCTATTCTCACATCCCTGAGTACTCTATTCTCACACCCCTGAGTACTCTATTCTCACACCCCTGAGTACTCTATTCTCACACCCCTGAGTACTCTATTCTCACACCCCTGAGTACTCTATTCTCACACCACTGAGTACTCTATTCTCACACCACTGAGTGCTCTATTCTCACACCACTGAGTACTCTATTCTCACACCCCTGAGTACTCTATTCTCACACCACTGAGTGCTCTATTCTCACACCCCTGAGTGCTCTATTCTCACACCCCTGAGTACTCTATTCTCACACCCCTGAGTGGTCTATTCTCACACCCCTGAGTGCTCTATTCTCACACCCCTGAGTGGTCTATTCTCACACCCCTGAGTGGTCTATTCTCACACCCCTGCGTACTCTATTCTCACACCCCTGAGTACTCTATTCTCACACCCCTGAGTACTCTATTCTCACACCCCTGAGTACTCTATTCTCACACCCCTGAGTACTCTATTCTCACACCCCTGAGTACTCTATTCTCACACCCCTGAGTGCTCTATTCTCACATCCCTGAGTACTCTATTCTCACACCCTGAGTACTCTATTCTCACACCCCTGAGTACTCTATTCTCACACCCCTGAGTACTCTATTCAAACACCCCTGAGCACTCTATTCTCACACCCCTGAGCACTCTATTCTCACACCCCTGAGTACTCTATTCTCACACCCCTGAGTACTCTATTCTCACACCCCTGAGTACTCTATTCTCACACCCCTGAGTACTCTATTCTCACATCCCTGAGTACTCTATTCTCACACCCCTGAGTACTCTATTCTCACACCCCTGAATACTCTATTCTCACACCCCTGAGTACGCTATTCTCACACCCCTGAGTACTCTATTCTCACACCCCTGAATACTCTATTCTCACACCCCTGAGTACTCTATTCTCACACCCCTGAGTACTCTATTCTCACACCCCTGAGTATTCTTTTCTCACACCCCTGAGTACTCTATTCTCACACCCCTGAGTGCTCTATTCTCACACCCCTGAGTGCTCTATTCTCACACCCCTGAGTGCCCTATTCTCACACCCCTGAGTACTCTATTCTCACACCCCTGAGTACTCTATTCTCACACCCCTGAGTACTCTATTCTCACACCCCTGAGTACTCTATTCTCACACCACTGAGTACTCTATTCTCACACCCCTGAGTGCTCTATTCTCACACCCCTGAGTACTCTATTCTCACACCACTGAGTGGTCTATTCTCACACCCCTGAATGGTCTATTCTCACACCCCTGAGTACTCTATTCTCACACCCCTGAGTGCTCTATTCTCACACCCCTGAGTACTCTATTCTCACACCACTGAGTGGTCTATTCTCACACCCCTGAGTGGTCTATTCTCACACCCCTGAGTGGTCTATTCTCACACCCCTGAGTGGTCTATTCTCACACCCCTGAGTGGTCTATTCTCACACCCCTGAGTGGTCTATTCTCACACCCCTGAGTGGTCTATTCTCACACCCCTGAGTACTCTATTCTCACACCCCTGAGTACTCTATTCTCACATCCCTGAGTGCTCTATTCTCACACCCCTGAGTGCTCTATTCTCACACCCCTGAGTACTCTATTCTCACACCACTGAGTACTCTATTCTCACACCCCTGAGTGCTCTATTCTCACACCCCTGAGTGCCCTATTCTCACACCCCTGAGTACTCTATTCTCACACCCCTGAGTGCTCTATTCTCACAACCCTGAGTGCTCTATTCTCACACCCCTGAGTGCTCTATTCTCTCACCCCTGAGTACTCTATTCTCACACCACTGAGTACTCTATTCTCACACCCCTGAGTGCTCTATTCTCACACCACTGAGTACTCTATTCTCACACCACTGAGTGGTCTATTCTCACACCCCTGAGTGATCTATTCTCACACCCCTGAGTACTCTATTCTCACACCCCTGAGTGCTCTATTCTCACACCCCTGAGTACTCTATTCTCACACCACTGAGTGGTCTATTCTCACACCCCTGAGTGGTCTATTCTCACACCCCTGAGTGGTCTATTCTCACACCCCTGAGTGGTCTATTCTCACACCCCTGAGTGGTCTATTCTCACACCCCTGAGTGGTCTATTCTCACACCCCTGAGTGGTCTATTCTCACACCCCTGAGTGGTCTATTCTCACACCCCTGAGTGCTCTATTCTCACACCCCTGAGTATTCTATTCTCACACCCCTGAGTACTCTATTCTCACACCCCTGAGTACTCTATTCTCACATCCCTGAGTGCTCTATTCTCACACCCCTGAGTACTCTATTCTCACACCCCTGAGTACTCTATTCTCATACCCCTGAGTACTGTATTCTCACATCCCTGAGTACTCTATTCTCACATCCCTGAGTACTCTATTCTCACATCCCTGAGTGCTCTATTCTCACACCCCTGAGTACTCTATTCTCACACCCCTGAGTGCTCTATTCTCACACCCCTGAGTACTCTATTCTCACACCCCTGAGTGCTCTATTCTCACACCCCTGAATACTCTATTCTCTCACCCCTGAGTACTCTATTCTCACACCACTGAGTACTCTATTCTCACACCCCTGAGTGCTCTATTCTCACACCACTGAGTACTCTATTCTCACACCACTGAGTGGTCTATTCTCACACCCCTGAGTGGTCTATTCTCACACCCCTGAGTACTCTATTCTCACACCCCTGAGTGCTCTATTCTCACACCCCTGAGTACTCTATTCTCACACCACTGAGTGGTCTATTCTCACACCCCTGAGTGGTCTATTCTCACACCCCTGAGTGGTCTATTCTCACACCCCTGAGTGGTCTATTCTCACACCCCTGAGTGGTCTATTCTCACACCCCTGAGTGGTCTATTCTCACACCCCTGAGTGGTCTATTCTCACACCCCTGAGTACTCTATTCTCACACCCCTGAGTACTCTATTCTCACACCCCTGAGTACTCTATTCTCACATCCCTGAGTGCTCTATTCTCACACCCCTGAGTACTCTATTCTCACACCCCTGAGTACTCTATTCTCATACCCCTGAGTACTGTATTCTCACATCCCTGAGTACTCTATTCTCACATCCCTGAGTACTCTATTCTCACATCCCTGAGTGCTCTATTCTCACACCCCTGAGTACTCTATTCTCACACCCCTGAGTGCTCTATTCTCACACCCCTGAGTACTCTATTCCGTACTCTATTCCCACACCCCTGAGTACTCTATTCTCACATCCCTGAGTACTCTATTCTCACACCCCTGAGTGCTCTATTCTCGCACCCCTGAGTACTCTATTCTCACACCCCTGAGTACTCTATTCTCACACCCCTGAGTACTCTATTCTCACATCCCTGAGTGCTCTATTCTCACACCCCTGAGTACTCTATTCTCACACCCCTGAGTACTCTATTCTCACACCCCTGAGCACTCTATTCTCACACCCCTGAGCACTCTATTCTCACACCACTGAGTGCTCTATTCTCACATCCCTGAGTACTCTATTCTCACACCCCTGAGTGCTCTATTCTCACACCACTGAGTACTCTATTCTCACACCACTGAGTGGTCTATTCTCACACCCCTGAGTGGTCTATTCTCACACCCCTGAGTACTCTATTCTCACACCACTGAGTGGTCTATTCTCACACCCCTGAGTGGTCTATTCTCACACCCCTGAGTGGTCTATTCTCACACCCCTGAGTGGTCTATTCTCACACCCCTGAGTGGTCTATTCTCACACCCCTGAGTACTCTATTCTCACACCCCTGAGTACTCTATTCTCACACCCCTGAGTACTCTATTCTCACATCCCTGAGTGCTCTATTCTCACACCCCTGAGTACTCTATTCTCACACCCCTGAGTACTCTATTCTCACACCACTGAGTGGTCTATTCTCACACCCCTGAGTGGTCTATTCTCACACCCCTGAGTGGTCTATTCTCACACCCCTGAGTGGTCTATTCTCACACCCCTGAGTGGTCTATTCTCACACCCCTGAGTACTCTATTCTCACACCCCTGAGTACTCTATTCTCACACCCCTGAGTACTCTATTCTCACATCCCTGAGTGCTCTATTCTCACACCCCTGAGTACTCTATTCTCACACCCCTGAGTACTCTATTCTCATACCCCTGAGTACTGTATTCTCACATCCCTGAGTACTCTATTCTCACATCCCTGAGTACTGTATTCTCACATCCCTGAGTGCTCTATTCTCACACCCCTGAGTACTCTATTCTCACACCCCTGAGTGCTCTATCCTCACACCCCTGAGTACTCTATTCCGTACTCTATTCCCACACCCCTGAGTACTCTATTCTCACATCCCTGAGTACTCTATTCTCACACCCCTGAGTGCTCTATTTTGACACCCCTGAGTACTCTATTCTCACACCCCTGAGTACTCTATTCTCACACCCCTGAGTACTCTATTCTCACATCCCTGAGTGCTCTATTCTCACACCCCTGAGTACTCTATTCTCACACCCCTGAGTACTCTATTCTCACACCCCTGAGCACTCTATTCTCACACCCCTGAGTGCTCTATTCTCACACCCCTGAGTGCTCTATTCTCACACCCCTGAGTGCTCTATTCTCACACCCCTGAGTACTCTATTCTCACACCACTGAGTGCTCTATTCTCACACCCCTGAGTGCTCTATTCTCACACCCCTGAGTACTCTATTCTCACACCCCTGAGTGGTCTATTCTCACACCCCTGAGTGCTCTATTCTCACACCCCTGAGTGGTCTATTCTCACACCCCTGAGTGGTCTATTCTCACACCCCTGCGTACTCTATTCTCACACCCCTGAGTACTCTATTCTCACACCCCTGAGTACTCTATTCTCACACCCCTGAGTAATCTATTCTCACACCCCTGAGTGCTCTATTCTCACATCCCTGAGTACTCTATTCTCACACCCTGAGTACTCTATTCTCACACCCCTGAGTACTCTATTCTCACACCCCTGAGTACTCTATTCAAACACCCCTGAGCACTCTATTCTCACACCCCTGAATACTCTATTCTCACACCCCTGAGTACTCTATTCTCACACCCCTGAGTACTCTATTCTCACACCCCTGAGTACTCTATTCTCACACCCCTGAGTACTCTATTCTCACACCCCTGAGTGCTCTATTCTCACACCCCTGAGTACTCTATTCTCACACCCCTGAGCACTCTATTCTCACACCCCTGAGTGCTCTATTCTCACACCCCTGAGTGCTCTATTCTCACACCCCTGAGTACTCTATTCTCACACCACTGAGTGCTCTATTCTCACACCCCTGAGTGCTCTATTCTCACACCCCTGAGTACTCTATTCTCACACCCCTGAGTGGTCTATTCTCACACCCCTGAGTGGTCTATTCTCACACCCCTGAGTGGTCTATTCTCACACCCCTGAGTGGTCTATTCTCACACCCCTGCGTACTCTATTCTCACACCCCTGAGTACTCTATTCTCACACCCCTGAGTACTCTATTCTCACACCCCTGAGTACTCTATTCTCACACCCATGAGTGCTCTATTCTTACATCCCTGAGTACTCTATTCTCACACCCTGAGTACTCTATTCTCACACCCCTGAGTACTCTATTCTCACACCCCTGAGTACTCTATTCAAACACCCCTGAGCACTCTATTCTCACACCCCTGAATACTCTATTCTCACAACCCTGAGTACTCTATTCTCACACCCCTGAGTACTCTATTCTCACACCCCTGAGTACTCTATTCTCACACCCCTGAGTACTCTATTCTCACACCCCTGAGTACTCTATTCTCACATCCCTGAGTACTCTATTCTCACACCCCTGAGTACTCTATTCTCACACCCCTGAGTACTCTATTCTCACACCCCTGAGTACTCTATTCTCACACCCCTGAGTACTCTATTCTCACACCACTGAGTACTCTATTCTCACACCACTGAGTGCTCTATTCTCACACCACTGAGTACTCTATTCTCACACCCCTGAGTACTCTATTCTCACACCACTGAGTGCTCTATTCTCACACCCCTGAGTGCTCTATTCTCACACCCCTGAGTACTCTATTCTCACACCCCTGAGTGGTCTATTCTCACACCCCTGAGTGCTCTATTCTCACACCCCTGAGTGGTCTATTCTCACACCCCTGAGTGGTCTATTCTCACACCCCTGCGTACTCTATTCTCACACCCCTGAGTACTCTATTCTCACACCCCTGAGTACTCTATTCTCACACCCCTGAGTACTCTATTCTCACACCCCTGAGTACTCTATTCTCACACCCCTGAGTGCTCTATTCTCACATCCCTGAGTACTCTATTCTCACACCCTGAGTACTCTATTCTCACACCCCTGAGTACTCTATTCTCACACCCCTGAGTACTCTATTCAAACACCCCTGAGCACTCTATTCTCACACCCCTGAGCACTCTATTCTCACACCCCTGAGTACTCTATTCTCACACCCCTGAGTACTCTATTCTCACACCCCTGAGTACTCTATTCTCACACCCCTGAGTACTCTATTCTCACATCCCTGAGTACTCTATTCTCACACCCCTGAGTACTCTATTCTCACACCCCTGAATACTCTATTCTCACACCCCTGAGTACGCTATTCTCACACCCCTGAGTACTCTATTCTCACACCCCTGAATACTCTATTCTCACACCCCTGAGTACTCTATTCTCACACCCCTGAGTACTCTATTCTCACACCCCTGAGTATTCTTTTCTCACACCCCTGAGTACTCTATTCTCACACCCCTGAGTGCTCTATTCTCACACCCCTGAGTGCTCTATTCACACACCCCTGAGTGCCCTATTCTCACACCCCTGAGTACTCTATTCTCACACCCCTGAGTACTCTATTCTCACACCCCTGAGTACTCTATTCTCACACCCCTGAGTACTCTATTCTCACACCACTGAGTACTCTATTCTCACACCCCTGAGTGCTCTATTCTCACACCCCTGAGTACTCTATTCTCACACCACTGAGTGGTCTATTCTCACACCCCTGAGTGGTCTATTCTCACACCCCTGAGTACTCTATTCTCACACCCCTGAGTGCTCTATTCTCACACCCCTGAGTACTCTATTCTCACACCACTGAGTGGTCTATTCTCACACCCCTGAGTGGTCTATTCTCACACCCCTGAGTGGTCTATTCTCACACCCCTGAGTGGTCTATTCTCACACCCCTGAGTGGTCTATTCTCACACCCCTGAGTGGTCTATTCTCACACCCCTGAGTGGTCTATTCTCACACCCCTGAGTACTCTATTCTCACACCCCTGAGTACTCTATTCTCACACCCCTGAGTACTCTATTCTCACATCCCTGAGTGCTCTATTCTCACACCCCTGAGTACTCTATTCTCACACCCCTGAGTACTCTATTCTCACACCCCTGAGTACTGTATTCTCACATCCCTGAGTACTCTATTCTCACACCCCTGAGTACTCTATTCTCACACCCCTGAGTACTCTATTCAAACACCCCTGAGCACTCTATTCTCACACCCCTGAATACTCTATTCTCACACCCCTGAGTACTCTATTCTCACACCCCTGAGTACTCTATTCTCACACCCCTGAGTACTCTATTCTCACACCCCTGAGTACTCTATTCTCACACCCCTGAGTACTCTATTCTCACATCCCTGAGTACTCTATTCTCACACCCCTGAGTACTCTATTCTCACACCCCTGAATACTCTATTCTCACACCCCTGAGTACGCTATTCTCACACCCCTGAGTACTCTATTCTCACACCCCTGAATACTCTATTCTCACACCCCTGAGTACTCTATTCTCACACCCCTGAGTACTCTATTCTCACACCCCTGAGTATTCTTTTCTCACACCCCTGAGTACTCTATTCTCACACCCCTGAGTGCTCTATTCTCACACCCCTTTGTACTCTATTCTCACACCCCTGAGCACTCTATTCTCACACCCCTGAGTACTCTATTCTCACACCCCTGAATACTCTATTCTCACGCCTTTGAGTACTCTATTCTCACACCCCTGAGCACTTTATTCTCACGCCCCTGAGTACTCTATTCTCACACCCCTGAGTACTCTATTCTCACACCCCTGAGTATTCTATTCTCACACCCCTGAATACTCTATTCTCACACCCCTGAGTACTCTATTCTCACACCCCTGAGTACTCTATTCTCACACCCCTGAGTATTCTATTCTCACACCCCTGAGTACTCTATTCTCACACCCCTGAGTGCTCTATTCTCACACCCCTGAGTACTCTATTCTCACACCCCTGAGTACTCTATTCTCACACCCCTGAGTATTCTATTCTCACACCCCTGAGTATTCTATTCTCACACCCCTGAGTACTCTATTCTCACACCCCTGAGTATTCTATTCTCACACCCCTGAGAACTCTATTCTCACACCCCTGAGCACTCTATTCTCACACCCCTGAATACTCTATTCTCACGCCCCTGAGTACTCTATTCTCACACCCCTGAGTACTCTATTCTCACACCCCTGAGTTCTCTATTCTCACACCCCTGAGTACTCTATTCTCACACCCCTGAGCACTCTATTCTCACACCCCTGAGTACTCTATTCTCACACCACTGAGTACTCTATTCTCACACCCCTGAGTACTCTATTCTCACACCCCTGAGCCCTCTATTCTCACACCCCTGAGTACTCTATTCTCACATCCCTGAGTACTCTATTCTCACACCCCTGAGTACTCTATTCTCACACCCCTGAATACTCTATTCTCACACCCCTGAGTACTCTATTCTCACACCCCTGAGTACTCTATTCTCACACCCCTGAGTACTCTATTCTCACACCCCTGAATACTCTATTCTCACACCCCTGAGTACTCTATTCTCACACCCCTGAGTACTTTATTCTCACACCCCTGAGTACTCTATTCTCACACCCCTGAGTATTCTATTCTCACACCCCTGAGTACTCTATTCTCACACCCCTGAGTGCTCTATTCTCACACCCCTTTGTACTCTATTCTCACACCCCTGAGTACTCTATTCTCACACCCCTGAGTACTCTATTCTCACACCCCTGAGTACTCTATTCTCACACCCCTGAGTACTCTATTCTCACACCCCTGAGTGCTCTATTCTCACATCCCTGAGTACTCTATTCTCACACCCTGAGTACTCTATTCTCACACCCCTGAGTACTCTATTCTCACACCCCTGAGTACTCTATTCAAACACCCCTGAGCACTCTATTCTCACACCCCTGAATACTCTATTCTCACACCCCTGAGTACTCTATTCTCACACCCCTGAGTACTCTATTCTCACACCCCTGAGTACTCTATTCTCACACCCCTGAGTACTCTATTCTCACACCCCTGAGTACTCTATTCTCACATCCCTGAGTACTCTATTCTCACACCCCTGAGTACTCTATTCTCACACCCCTGAATACTCTATTCTCACACCCCTGAGTACGCTATTCTCACACCCCTGAGTACTCTATTCTCACACCCCTGAATACTCTATTCTCACACCCCTGAGTACTCTATTCTCACACCCCTGAGTACTCTATTGTCACACCCCTGAGTATTCTTTTCTCACACCCCTGAGTACTCTATTCTCACACCCCTGAGTGCTCTATTCTCACACCCCTGAGTGCTCTATTCTCACACCCCTGAGTGCCCTATTCTCACACCCCTGAGTACTCTATTCTCACACCCCTGAGTACTCTATTCTCACACCCCTGAGTACTCTATTCTCACACCCCTGAGTACTCTATTCTCACACCACTGAGTACTCTATTCTCACACCCCTGAGTGCTCTATTCTCACACCCCTGAGTACTCTATTCTCACACCACTGAGTGGTCTATTCTCACACCCCTGAGTGGTCTATTCTCACACCCCTGAGTACTCTATTCTCACACCCCTGAGTGCTCTATTCTCACACCCCTGAGTACTCTATTCTCACACCACTGAGTGGTCTATTCTCACACCCCTGAGTGGTCTATTCTCACACCCCTGAGTGGTCTATTCTCACACCCCTGAGTGGTCTATTCTCACACCCCTGAGTGGTCTATTCTCACACCCCTGAGTGGTTTATTCTCACACCCCTGAGTGGTCTATTCTCACACCCCTGAGTGGTCTATTCTCACACCCCTGAGTACTCTATTCTCACACCCCTGAGTACTCTATTCTCACACCCCTGAGTACTCTATTCTCACATCCCTGAGTGCTCTATTCTCACACCCCTGAGTACTCTATTCTCACACCCCTGAGTACTCTATTCTCACACCCCTGAGTACTGTATTCTCACATCCCTGAGTACTCTATTCTCACACCCCTGAGTACTCTATTCTCACACCCCTGAGTACTCTATTCTCACATCCCTGAGTACTCTATTCTCACACCCCTGAGTACTCTATTCTCACACCCCTGAATACTCTATTCTCACACCCCTGAGTACGCTATTCTCACACCCCTGAGTACTCTATTCTCACACCCCTGAATACTCTATTCTCACACCCCTGAGTACTCTATTCTCACACCCCTGAGTATTTTTTCTCACACCCCTGAGTACTCTATTCTCACACCCCTGAGTGCTCTATTCTCACACCCCTTTGTACTCTATTCTCACACCCCTGAGCACTCTATTCTCACACCCCTGAGTTCTCTATTCTCACACCCCTGAATACTCTATTCTCACGCCTTTGAGTACTCTATTCTCACACCCCTGAGCACTTTATTCTCACGCCCCTGAGTACTCTATTCTCACACCCCTGAGTACTCTATTCTCACACCCCTGAGTATTCTATTCTCACACCCCTGAATACTCTATTCTCACACCCCTGAGTACTCTATTCTCACACCCCTGAGTACTCTATTCTCACACCCCTGAGTATTCTATTCTCACACCCCTGAGTACTCTATTCTCACACCCCTGAGTGCTCTATTCTCACACCCCTGAGTACTCTATTCTCACACCCCTGAGTACTCTATTCTCACACCCCTGAGTATTCTATTCTCACACCCCTGAGTATTCTATTCTCACACCCCTGAGTACTCTATTCTCACACCCCTGAGTATTCTATTCTCACACCCCTGAGAACTCTATTCTCACACCCCTGAGCACTCTATTCTCACACCCCTGAATACTCTATTCTCACGCCCCTGAGTGCTCTATTCTCACACCCCTGAGTACTCTATTCTCACACCACTGAGTGGTCTATTCTCACACCCCTGAGTGGTCTATTCTCACACCCCTGAGTGGTCTATTCTCACACCCCTGAGTGGTCTATTCTCACACCCCTGAGTGGTCTATTCTCACACCCCTGAGTGGTCTATTCTCACACCCCTGAGTGGTCTATTCTCACACCCCTGAGTGGTCTATTCTCACACCCCTGAGTACTCTATTCTCACACCCCTGAGTACTCTATTCTCACACCCCTGAGTACTCTATTCTCACATCCCTGAGTGCTCTATTCTCACACCCCTGAGTACTCTATTCTCACACCCCTGAGTACTCTATTCTCACACCCCTGAGTACTGTATTCTCACATCCCTGAGTACTCTATTCTCACACCCCTGAGTACTCTATTCTCACACCCCTGAGTACTCTATTCTCACATCCCTGAGTACTCTATTCTCACACCCCTGAGTACTCTATTCTCACACCCCTGAATACTCTATTCTCACACCCCTGAGTACGCTATTCTCACACCCCTGAGTACTCTATTCTCACACCCCTGAATACTCTATTCTCACACCCCTGAGTACTCTATTCTCACACCCCTGAGTACTCTATTCTCACACCACTGAGTACTCTATTCTCACACCCCTGAGTGCTCTATTCTCACACCCCTGAGTACTCTATTCTCACACCACTGAGTGGTCTATTCTCACACCCCTGAGTGGTCTATTCTCACACCCCTGAGTACTCTATTCTCACACCCCTGAGTGCTCTATTCTCACACCCCTGAGTACTCTATTCTCACACCACTGAGTGGTCTATTCTCACACCCCTGAGTGGTCTATTCTCACACCCCTGAGTGGTCTATTCTCACACCCCTCAGTGGTCTATTCTCACACCCCTGAGTGGTCTATTCTCACACCCCTGAGTGGTCTATTCTCACACCCCTGAGTGGTCTATTCTCACACCCCTGAGTGGTCTATTCTCACACCCCTGAGTACTCTATTCTCACACCCCTGAGTACTCTATTCTCACACCCCTGAGTACTCTATTCTCACATCCCTGAGTGCTCTATTCTCACACCCCTGAGTACTCTATTCTCACACCCCTGAGTACTCTATTCTCACACCCCTGAGTACTGTATTCTCACATCCCTGAGTACTCTATTCTCACACCCCTGAGTACTCTATTCTCACACCCCTGAGTACTCTATTCTCACATCCCTGAGTACTCTATTCTCACACCCCTGAGTACTCTATTCTCACACCCCTGAATACTCTATTCTCACACCCCTGAGTACGCTATTCTCACACCCCTGAGTACTCTATTCTCACACCCCTGAATACTCTATTCTCACACCCCTGAGTACTCTATTCTCACACCCCTGAGTACTCTATTCTCACACCCCTGAGTATTCTTTTCTCACACCCCTGAGTACTCTATTCTCACACCCCTGAGTGCTCTATTCTCACACCCCTTTGTACTCTATTCTCACACCCCTGAGCACTCTATTCTCACACCCCTGAGTTCTCTATTCTCACACCCCTGAATACTCTATTCTCACGCCTTTCAGTACTCTATTCTCACACCCCTGAGCACTTTATTCTCACGCCCCTGAGTACTCTATTCTCACACCCCTGAGTACTCTATTCTCACACCCCTGAGTATTCTATTCTCACACCCCTGAATACTCTATTCTCACACCCCTGAGTACTCTATTCTCACACCCCTGAGTACTCTATTCTCACACCCCTGAGTATTCTATTCTCACACCCCTGAGTACTCTATTCTCACACCCCTGAGTGCTCTATTCTCACACCCCTGAGTACTCTATTCTCACACCCCTGAGTACTCTATTCTCACACCCCTGAGTATTCTATTCTCACACCCCTGAGTATTCTATTCTCACACCCCTGAGTACTCTATTCTCACACCCCTGAGTATTCTATTCTCACACCCCTGAGAACTCTATTCTCACACCCCTGAGCACTCTATTCTCACACCCCTGAATACTCTATTCTCACGCCCCTGAGTGCTCTATTCTCACACCCCTGAGTACTCTATTCTCACACCACTGAGTGGTCTATTCTCACACCCCTGAGTGGTCTATTCTCACACCCCTGAGTGGTCTATTCTCACACCCCTGAGTGGTCTATTCTCACACCCCTGAGTGGTCTATTCTCACACCCCTGAGTGGTCTATTCTCACACCCCTGAGTGGTCTATTCTCACACCCCTGAGTGGTCTATTCTCACACCCCTGAGTACTCTATTCTCACACCCCTGAGTACTCTATTCTCACACCCCTGAGTACTCTATTCTCACATCCCTGAGTGCTCTATTCTCACACCCCTGAGTACTCTATTCTCACACCCCTGAGTACTCTATTCTCACACCCCTGAGTACTGTATTCTCACATCCCTGAGTACTCTATTCTCACACCCCTGAGTACTCTATTCTCACACCCCTGAGTACTCTATTCTCACATCCCTGAGTACTCTATTCTCACACCCCTGAGTACTCTATTCTCACACCCCTGAATACTCTATTCTCACACCCCTGAGTACGCTATTCTCACACCCCTGAGTACTCTATTCTCACACCCCTGAATACTCTATTCTCACACCCCTGAGTACTCTATTCTCACACCCCTGAGTACTCTATTCTCACACCCCTGAGTATTCTTTTCTCACACCCCTGAGTACTCTATTCTCACACCCCTGAGTGCTCTATTCTCACACCCCTTTGTACTCTATTCTCACACCCCTGAGCACTCTATTCTCACACCCCTGAGTTCTCTATTCTCACACCCCTGAATACTCTATTCTCACGCCTTTGAGTACTCTATTCTCACACCCCTGAGCACTTTATTCTCACGCCCCTGAGTACTCTATTCTCACACCCCTGAGTACTCTATTCTCACACCCCTGAGTATTCTATTCTCACACCCCTGAATACTCTATTCTCACACCCCTGAGTACTCTATTCTCACACCCCTGAGTACTCTATTCTCACACCCCTGAGTATTCTATTCTCACACCCCTGAGTACTCTATTCTCACACCCCTGAGTGCTCTATTCTCACACCCCTGAGTACTCTATTCTCACACCCCTGAGTACTCTATTCTCACACCCCTGAGTATTCTATTCTCACACCCCTGAGTATTCTATTCTCACACCCCTGAGTACTCTATTCTCACACCCCTGAGTATTCTATTCTCACACCCCTGAGAACTCTATTCTCACACCCCTGAGCACTCTATTCTCACACCCCTGAATACTCTATTCTCACGCCCCTGAGTACTCTATTCTCACACCCCTGAGTACTCTATTCTCACACCCCTGAGTTCTCTATTCTCACACCCCTGAGTACTCTATTCTCACACCCCTGAGCACTCTATTCTCACACCCCTGAGTACTCTATTCTCACACCACTGAGTACTCTATTCTCACACCCCTGAGTACTCTATTCTCACACCCCTGAGCCCTCTATTCTCACACCCCTGAGTACTCTATTCTCACATCCCTGAGTACTCTATTCTCACACCCCTGAGTACTCTATTCTCACACCCCTGAGTACTCTATTCTCACACCCCTGAGTACTCTATTCTCACACCCCTGAATACTCTATTCTCACACCCCTGAGTACTCTATTCTCACACCCCTGAGTACTTTATTCTCACACCCCTGAGTACTCTATTCTCACACCCCTGAGTATTCTATTCTCACACCCCTGAGTACTCTATTCTCACACCCCTGAGTGCTCTATTCTCACACCCCTTTGTACTCTATTCTCACACCCCTGAGCACTCTATTCTCACACCCCTGAGTACTCTATTCTCACACCCCTGAATACTCTATTCTCACGCCCCTGAGTACTCTATTCTCACACCCCTGAGTACTCTATTCTCACGCCCCTGAGTACTCTATTCTCACACCCATGAGTACTCTATTCTCACACCCCTGAGTACTCTATTCTCACACCCCTGAGTGCTCTATTCTCACACTCCTGAGTACTCTATTCTCACACCCCTGAGTACTCTATTCTCACACCACTGAGTGCTCTATTCTCACACCCCTGAGTACTTTATTCTCACACCCCTGAGTATTGTGTTCACACCCCCATCTATATCCACATGCCTGTACCCCGGAGTACTCTCCTTACACACCCCTGAGTGCACTGTTGGTACACCCCTGAGCACTCTATTCTCACACCCCTGAGTGCTCTATTCTCACACCCCTGAGTGCTCTATTCTCACACCCCTGAGTGCTCTATTCTCACACCCCTCAGTGCTCTATTCTCACACCCCTGAGTGCTTTATTCTCACACCCCTGAGCACTCTATTCTTACACCCCTGAGTGCTCTGTTCTTACACCCCTGAGTGCTCTATTCTCACACCCCTGAGCACTCTATTCTCACACCCCTGAGTGCTCTGTTCTTACATCCCTGAGTGCTCTATTCTCACATCCCTGAGTACTCTATTCTCACACCCCTGAGTGCTTTATTCTCACACCCCTGAGCACCACACTCTATTCTCACACCCCTGAGTGCTCTGTTCTTACACCCCTGAGGGCTCTATTCTCACACCCCTGAGCACTCTATTCTCACACCCCTGAATACTCTGTTCCTACACCCCTGAGTGCTCTATTCTTACACCCCTGAGCACTCTATTCTCACACCCCTGAGGACTCTATTCTCACACCCCCGAGTACTCTATTCTCACACACCTGAGTACTCTATTCTCACACCCCTGAGCACTCTATTCTCACACCCCTGAGTGCTCTGTTCTTACACCCCTGAGTGCTCTATTCTCACACCCCTGAGCACTCTATTCTCACACCCCTGAATACTCTGTTCCTACACCCCTGAGTGCTCTGTTCTTACACCCCTGAGCACTCTATTCTCACACCCCTGAGGACTCTATTCTCACACCCCCGAGGACTCTATTCTCACATCCCCGAGTACTCTATTCTCACACCCCTGAGCACTCTATTCTCACACCCCTAAGTGCTCTATTCTCACACCCCTGAGTATTCTTTTCTCACACCCCTGAGCACTCTATTCTCACACCCCCGAGGACTGTATTCTCACACCCCTGAGTACTCTATTCTCACACCCCTGAGCACTCTATTCTCACACACCTGAGTACTCTATTCTCACACCCCTGAGCACTCTATTCTCACACCCCCGAGGACTGTATTCTCACACCCCTGAGTACTCTATTCTCACACCCCTGAGCACTCTATTCTCACACCCCTGAGTTCTCTATTCTCACACCCCTGAATACTCTATTCTCACACCCCTGAGTACGCTATTCTCACACCCCTGAGTACTCTATTCTCACACCCCTGAATACTCTATTCTCACACCCCTGAGTACTCTATTCTCACACCCCTGAGTACTCTATTCTCACACCCCTGAGTATTCTTTTCTCACACCCCTGAGTACTCTATTCTCACACCCCTGAGTGCTCTATTCTCACACCCCTGAGTGCTCTATTCTCACACCCCTGAGTGCCCTATTCTCACACCCCTGAGTACTCTATTCTCACACCCCTGAGTACTCTATTCTCACACCCCTGAGTACTCTATTCTCACACCCCTGAGTACTCTATTCTCACACCACTGAGTACTCTATTTTCACACCCCTGAGTGCTCTATTCTCACACCCCTGAGTACTCTATTCTCACACCACTGAGTGGTCTATTCTCACACCCCTGAGTGGTCTATTCTCACACCCCTGAGTACTCTATTCTCACACCCCTGAGTGCTCTATTCTCACACCCCTGAGTACTCTATTCTCACACCACTGAGTGGTCTATTCTCACACCCCTGAGTGGTCTATTCTCACACCCCTGAGTGGTCTATTCTCACACCCCTGAGTGGTCTATTCTCACACCCCTGAGTGGTCTATTCTCACACCCCTGAGTGGTCTATTCTCACACCCCTGAGTGGTCTATTCTCACACCCCTGAGTGGTCTATTCTCACACCCCTGAGTGGTCTATTCTCACACCCCTGAGTACTCTATTCTCACACCCCTGAGTACTCTATTCTCACATCCCTGAGTGCTCTATTCTCACACCCCTGAGTACTCTATTCTCACACCCCTGAGTACTCTATTCTCACACCCCTGAGTACTGTATTCTCACATCCCTGAGTACTCTATTCTCACACCCCTGAGTACTCTATTCTCACACCCCTGAGTACTCTATTCTCACATCCCTGAGTACTCTATTCTCACACCCCTGAGTACTCTATTCTCACACCCCTGAATACTCTATTCTCACACCCCTGAGTACGCTATTCTCACACCCCTGAGTACTCTATTCTCACACCCCTGAATACTCTATTCTCACACCCCTGAGTACTCTATTCTCACACCCCTGAGTACTCTATTCTCACACCCCTGAGTATTCTTTTCTCACACCCCTGAGTACTCTATTCTCACACCCCTGAGTGCTCTATTCTCACACCCCTTTGTACTCTATTCTCACACCCCTGAGCACTCTATTCTCACACCCCTGAGTTCTCTATTCTCACACCCCTGAATACTCTATTCTCACGCCTTTGAGTACTCTATTCTCACACCCCTGAGCACTTTATTCTCACGCCCCTGAGTACTCTATTCTCACACCCCTGAGTACTCTATTCTCACACCCCTGAGTATTCTATTCTCACACCCCTGAATACTCTATTCTCACACCCCTGAGTACTCTATTCTCACACCCCTGAGTACTCTATTCTCACACCCCTGAGTATTCTATTCTCACACCCCTGAGTACTCTATTCTCACACCCCTGAGTGCTCTATTCTCACACCCCTGAGTACTCTATTCTCACACCCCTGAGTACTCTATTCTCACACCCCTGAGTATTCTATTCTCACACCCCTGAGTATTCTATTCTCACACCACTGAATACTCTATTCTCACACCCCTGAGTATTCTATTCTCACACCCCTGAGAACTCTATTCTCACACCCCTGAGCACTCTATTCTCACACCCCTGAATACTCTATTCTCACGCCCCTGAGTGCTCTATTCTCACACCCCTGAGTACTCTATTCTCACACCACTGAGTGGTCTATTCTCACACCCCTGAGTGGTCTATTCTCACACCCCTGAGTGGTCTATTCTCACACCCCTGAGTGGTCTATTCTCACACCCCTGAGTGGTCTATTCTCACACCCCTGAGTGGTCTATTCTCACACCCCTGAGTGGTCTATTCTCACACCCCTGAGTGGTCTATTCTCACACCCCTGAGTACTCTATTCTCACACCCCTGAGTACTCTATTCTCACACCCCTGAGTACTCTATTCTCACATCCCTGAGTGCTCTATTCTCACACCCCTGAGTACTGTATTCTCACACCCCTGAGTACTCTATTCTCACACCCCTGAGTACTGTATTCTCACATCCCTGAGTACTCTATTCTCACACCCCTGAGTACTCTATTCTCACACCCCTGAGTACTCTATTCTCACATCCCTGAGTACTCTGTTCTCACACCCCTGAGTACTCTATTCTCACACCCCTGAATACTCTATTCTCACACCCCTGAGTACGCTATTCTCACACCCCTGAGTACTCTATTCTCACACCCCTGAATACTCTATTCTCACACCCCTGAGTACTCTATTCTCACACCCCTGAGTACTCTATTCTCACACCCCTTTGTACTCTATTCTCACACCCCTGAGCACTCTATTCTCACACCCCTGAGTTCTCTATTCTCACACCCCTGAGTATTCTTTTCTCACACCCCTGAGTACTCTATTCTCACACCCCTGAGTGCTCTATTCTCACACCCCTTTGTACTCTATTCTCACACCCCTGAGCACTCTATTCTCACACCCCTGAGTTCTCTATTCTCACACCCCTGAATACTCTATTCTCACGCCTTTGAGTACTCTATTCTCACACCCCTGAATACTCTATTCTCACACCCCTGAGTACTCTATTCTCACACCCCTGAGTACTCTATTCTCACACCCCTGAGTATTCTATTCTCACACCCCTGAGTACTCTATTCTCACACCCCTGAGTGCTCTATTCTCACACCCCTGAGTACTCTATTCTCACACCCCTGAGTACTCTATTCTCACACCCCTGAGTATTCTATTCTCACACCCCTGAGTATTCTATTCTCACACCCCTGAGTACTCTATTCTCACACCCCTGAGTATTCTATTCTCACACCCCTGAGAACTCTATTCTCACACCCCTGAGCACTCTATTCTCACACCCCTGAATACTCTATTCTCACGCCCCTGAGTGCTCTATTCTCACACCCCTGAGTACTCTATTCTCACACCACTGAGTGGTCTATTCTCACACCCCTGAGTGGTCTATTCTCACACCCCTGAGTGGTCTATTCTCACACCCCTGAGTGGTCTATTCTCACACCCCTGAGTGGTCTATTCTCACACCCCTGAGTGGTCTATTTTCACACCCCTGAGTGGTCTATTCTCACACCCCTGAGTGGTCTATTCTCACACCCCTGAGTACTCTATTCTCACACCCCTGAGTACTCTATTCTCACACCCCTGAGTACTCTATTCTCACATCCCTGAGTGCTCTATTCTCACACCCCTGAGTACTGTATTCTCACACCCCTGAGTACTCTATTCTCACACCCCTGAGTACTGTATTCTCACATCCCTGAGTACTCTATTCTCACACCCCTGAGTACTCTATTCTCACACCCCTGAGTACTCTATTCTCACATCCCTGAGTACTCTGTTCTCACACCCCTGAGTACTCTATTCTCACACCCCTGAATACTCTATTCTCACACCCCTGAGTACGCTATTCTCACACCCCTGAGTACTCTATTCTCACACCCCTGAATACTCTATTCTCACACCCCTGAGTACTCTATTCTCACACCCCTGAGTACTCTATTCTCACACCCCTTTGTACTCTATTCTCACACCCCTGAGCACTCTATTCTCACACCCCTGAGTTCTCTATTCTCACACCCCTGAATACTCTATTCTCACGCCTTTGAGTACTCTATTCTCACACCCCTGAGCACTTTATTCTCACGCCCCTGAGTACTCTATTCTCACACCCCTGAGTACTCTATTCTCACACCCCTGAGTATTCTATTCTCACACCCCTGAATACTCTATTCTCACACCCCTGGGTACTCTATTCTCACACCCCTGAGTACTCTATTCTCACACCCCTGAGTATTCTATTCTCACACCCCTGAGTACTCTATTCTCACACCCCTGAGTGCTCTATTCTCACACCCCTGAGTACTCTATTCTCACACCCCTGAGTACTCTATTCTCACACCCCTGAGTATTCTATTCTCACACCCCTGAGTATTCTATTCTCACACCCCTGAGTACTCTATTCTCACACCCCTGAGTATTCTATTCTCACACCCCTGAGAACTCTATTCTCACACCCCTGAGCACTCTATTCTCACACCCCTGAATACTCTATTCTCACGCCCCTGAGTACTCTATTCTCACACCCCTGAGTACTCTATTCTCACACCCCTGAGTTCTCTATTCTCACACCCCTGAGTACTCTATTCTCACACCCCTGAGCACTCTATTCTCACACCCCTGAGTACTCTATTCTCACACCACTGAGTACTCTATTCTCACACCCCTGAGTACTCTATTCTCACACCCCTGAGCCCTCTATTCTCACACCCCTGAGTACTCTATTGTCACATCCCTGAGTACTCTATTCTCACACCCCTGAGTACTCTATTCTCACACCCCTGAATACTCTATTCTCACACCCCTGAGTACTCTATTCTCACACCCCTGAGTACTCTATTCTCACACCCCTGAGTACTCTATTCTCACACCCCTGAATACTCTATTCTCACACCCCTGAGTACTCTATTCTCACACCCCTGAGTACTTTATTCTCACACCCCTGAGTACTCTATTCTCACACCCCTGAGTGCTCTATTCTCACACCCCTGAGTGCTCTATTCTCACACCCCTTTGTACTCTATTCTCACACCCCTGAGCACTCTATTCTCACACCCCTGAGTACTCTATTCTCACACCCCTGAATACTCTATTCTCACGCCCCTGAGTACTCTATTCTCACACCCCTGAGTACTCTATTCTCACGCCCCTGAGTACTCTATTCTCACACCCATGAGTACTCTATTCTCACACCCCTGAGTACTCTATTCTCACACCCCTGAGTGCTCTATTCTCACACTCCTGAGTACTCTATTCTCACACCCCTGAGTACTCTATTCTCACACCACTGAGTGCTCTATTCTCACACCCCTGAGTACTTTATTCTCACACCCCTGAGTATTGTGTTCACACCCCCATCTATATCCACATGCCTGTACCCCGGAGTACTCTCCTTACACACCCCTGAGTGCACTGTTGGTACACCCCTGAGCACTCTATTCTCACACCCCTGAGTGCTCTATTCTCACACCCCTGAGTGCTCTATTCTCACACCCCTGAGTGCTCTATTCTCACACCCCTCAGTGCTCTATTCTCACACCCCTGAGTGCTTTATTCTCACACCCCTGAGCACTCTATTCTTACACCCCTGAGTGCTCTGTTCTTACACCCCTGAGTGCTCTATTCTCACACCCCTGAGCACTCTATTCTCACACCCCTGAGTGCTCTGTTCTTACATCCCTGAGTGCTCTATTCTCACATCCCTGAGTACTCTATTCTCACACCCCTGAGTGCTTTATTCTCACTCCCCTGAGCACCGCACTCTATTCTCACACCCCTGAGTGCTCTGTTCTTACACCCCTGAGGGCTCTATTCTCACACCCCTGAGCACTCTATTCTCACACCCCTGAATACTCTGTTCCTACACCCCTGAGTGCTCTATTCTTACACCCCTGAGCACTCTATTCTCACACCCCTGAGGACTCTATTCTCACACCCCCGAGTACTCTATTCTCACACACCTGAGTACTCTATTCTCACACCCCTGAGCACTCTATTCTCACACCCCTGAGTGCTCTGTTCTTACACCCCTGAGTGCTCTATTCTCACACCCCTGAGCACTCTATTCTCACACCCCTGAATACTCTGTTCCTACACCCCTGAGTGCTCTGTTCTTACACCCCTGAGCACTCTATTCTCACACCCCTGAGGACTCTATTCTCACACCCCCGAGGACTCTATTCTCACATCCCCGAGTACTCTATTCTCACACCCCTGAGCACTCTATTCTCACACCCCTAAGTGCTCTATTCTCACACCCCTGAGTATTCTTTTCTCACACCCCTGAGCACTCTATTCTCACACCCCCGAGGACTGTATTCTCACACCCCTGAGTACTCTATTCTCACACCCCTGAGCACTCTATTCTCACACACCTGAGTACTCTATTCTCACACCCCTGAGCACTCTATTCTCACACCCCCGAGGACTGTATTCTCACACCCCTGAGTACTCTATTCTCACACCCCTGAGCACTCTATTCTCACACCCCTGAGTTCTCTATTCTCACACCCCTGAGTATTCTATTCTCACACCCCTGAGTACTCTATTCTCACACCCCTGAGTACTCTATTCTCACACCCCTGAGTATTCTATTCTCACACCCCTGAGTACTCTATTCTCACACCCCTGAGCACTCTATTCTCACACCCCTGAGTACTCTATTCTCACACCCCTGAGTATTCTATTCTCACACCCCTGAGTACTCTATTCTCACACCCCTGAGTACTCTATTCTCACACCCCTGAGTATTCTTTTCTAACACCACTGAGTGCTCTATTCTCACACCCCTGAGTATTCTATTCTCACACCCCTGAGTACTCTATTCTCACACCCCTGAGTACTCTATTCTCACACCCCTGAGCACTCTATTCTCACACCCCTGAGCACTCTATTCTCACACCCCTGAGTACTCTATTCTCACACCCCTGAGTATTCTTTTCTAACACCACTGAGTGCTCTATTCTCACACCCCTGAGCACTCTATTCTCACACCTCTGAGCACTCTATTCTCACACCTCTGAGTACTCTATTCTCACACCCCTGAGTACTCTATTCTGACACCCCTGAGTACTCTATTCTCACACCCCTGAGCGCTCTGTTCTCACACCCCTGAGCACTCTATTCTCACACCCCTGAGCACTCTATTCTCACACCCCTGAGCACTCTATTCTCACACCCCTGAGTGCTCTATTCTCACACCCCTGAGTGCTCTGTTCTCACACCCCTGAGTGCTCTTTTCTCACACCCCTGAAAATCCCATTCCATAATACCTGAATTTTAAGGCATTATGACTGCTTTTGTTATGATGTCCCCAGAATGGAGTCACTGGGAGTGTGATTATAATAGGGACAAAGTTAGTGCCATTGCTGTGGGTGACATGGGGGGGGGGGGGGTTCCGCTGTTATGAGTGTACATTGGATTTCCAGTGGGTTTCATTGGAACAGGGGTTCTTTTGGTGCCATTATTATGGGGGCACATTGAATGCCATTGTTATAGGGGCACATTGGATGCCATTGTAATGTTGGCTCTTTGG
Source organism: Anomaloglossus baeobatrachus (assembly GCF_048569485.1). Classification (NCBI taxonomy): domain Eukaryota; kingdom Metazoa; phylum Chordata; class Amphibia; order Anura; family Aromobatidae; genus Anomaloglossus; species Anomaloglossus baeobatrachus. The sequence continues at coordinate 21,330,747 of NC_134358.1, read as the reverse complement.
GGGCCATTGTTATGGGAGCACATTAGGTACCATTGTTATGGGGGCACATTTGATATCATTGTTATGGGGGCACATTGGATGCCATTGTAATGTTGGCTCTTTTGGTGTCATTGTTATGGGGCACATTGGGTACCATTATTATGGGGGCACATTGGGTACCATTGTTATGGGGGCACATTGGTACCATTGTTATGGGGGCACATTGGGTACCATTGTTATGGGGGCACATTGGATGCCATTGTTATGGGGGCACATTGGGTACCATTGTTATGGGGGCACATTGGGTACCATTTGTAATATTGGCGCATTGAGTTCCATTGTTATTGGGGTACAGCGATTGTCATCGTAGTGTCGGCACAGTGGGTGTCACCGCTCTGGTCGGCCCCCGGAGGTCCCTATTATGTTCTCCCCTGCTGTCAGTACTGATCTATCCCACCAATGAGATCCTTTACAGGACATACGAGCAGACGCAGCGACTCTCGCTCTCCTGGGAGGGACGCACGTTCTGCTTTGCCTTTAGGGTTTTCTGTAACAATAGAGAGACGTAAACCTCTAATCCTTTAGACATAAATAAGCAGAATGACGCACACGGAGGCTGAGCGAGGGCAAAGCAGAGGAACGCGCTGGGGAGAGAAATGAAGCCGAATATTGAATGTAGGCACCAACATTACATTAGTGGGGCTAATACATGTATTGGTGCAGTTTTGCTCCACACTCCGAGTCTTGGGCAGAGCCATGGTGGTTGGTATCGTCGTCTGGCCTCATCGGGGTCTCTCATCTGCTGGCCTGATTGACAAGTTTGGAAAGGGGGAAGCAAAATTTGGGAAAACCAAGTTCTTTTTTTATTGTTCCAGAATCATTAAAAATGGACAATTTACCAATAGCACCCATATGCAGAAGCAGAACTTAAAGGTCCTGGGCCCCATAATGTTTAATAGTTCCGCCAAATGTGTGTCGATTATACTACTGTATTCTTGGCTTTTCTGATTTCCTATAAGAAGCTATGGAGAAAGCCTGGTTAACCACTTCCTAACATACTCTGTACATACAGTGAGTACGGAAAGTATTCACACTCCTTTAAATTTTTCACTTTTTGTTTCATTGCACCCATTTGGTAAATTCTCATTAATATACACTCTGCTCTCCATCCCCCATCTTCCCATGCCCCATCTTCCCATCCCCCATCTTAACAGAAAAAAACAGAAATATGGAAATGTGGCGCCCTGGACAAGCCAGGGGCCACAGAGAACAACACCAACACACCCCACACTCCCGGTCAGGCACATCGAAGTCAGACAAAAACCCTTGTTGCCTTCCTCCAGGGGCTGATGTCTGGTAGAGGTGCGCCTTGTTACCGCCTGAGACTGAAGTTGGTCCGGGTGTGTGGCCCGGACGGAGCAGCAAGGTTGGCGAACGGTGGTGACCGTCAGCAGGAGTGGCCTATCGGAGTTTACCGTAAGGACCGTGGACGGGCGGTGGCCCGGCGGTACCGGACCGGTATGCAAAGAGAAGCCAGCACCATCCGGCAGGGGCTTACGGACCCCGGCAAGGCTAGGAGTCGCCGTGAATTTGCCAAATCCGTTAGCGAAGGGAACCTCCTGGGTTTCCCAGCAGCCAAGTCCCGTCAGAAGGCAACCGTCCAACCAAGAGAGGGAAACACAGCCACCTCCAAGGCTACCGTTCCCAGGGCCAGAGCCTGCGGGCAAAAGGGGCTCCTTCAGCACATATCCAAGCTGGGGAGCGGGTTACCGGTGGGAACCCATTGGAACCAAACACTACACAGGTGCAGGGAAAGGCAGTCACCATCAACCTGCCGGGAGCAGAAACACCGCAGCCGTCTGTGGGACCCGTCCATCCAGCCGTGTGTTTTACCGAGAACTGTGTCTTCATCATTGACTGAGTGAGTACCACCGTGCCGTGTGGCACAGCGCTGCCCCCGCTACCCTGCACCTCGCCAGGCCCCGTAACCCACCTGCCATCCATCCCTATCCCATCACCGGGCCCCGGGACAACCAACCCCCTACCCACGGAGGGGAGAACTAACATCCAGGCTGCTCCCTGTCATCGCTCCCGGGATCCCCGTCCAGAGCAGCGGTGGTGTCACCAATCTCACCACAACCGTGGGTGGCGTCACGGACAATAACCAAATCCCCACAATCAATCTCCCTTTTCACTCACGGGCGAGGAACGCCGCTCGAGTCCCCGGGATCCGGCCCACCGCTTGAGCCACCACCGAGCAGCAGCAGCCGGACCCGAGCAGTGGGAGAGCGCAGTGTCCCCTCCTCCGCCCGCGACAGAAAGTTTTGCAAATTTATTAAACAAGAAAAACTGAAATATCACATGGTCATAAGTATTCAGCCCCTTTGCTCAGTATTGAGTAGAGGCGCCCTCCCTTTTGAACTAGTGCAGCTATGAGTCTTCTTGGGATCCTGGATTTGGGGATCCTCAGCCATGCTTCCTTGCAGATCCTCTTCAGTGCCGTCAGGTTGGATGGTGAACGTTGGTGGACGCCATTTTCAGGTTTCTCCAAAGATGCTCAATTGGGTTTAGGTCACGGCTCTGGTTGGGCCGGTCAGGAATGGTCACAGAGTTGTCCTGAAGCCGCTCCTTTGTTATTTTAGCTGTGTGCTTACGGTCATTGTCTTGTTGGAAGGTGAACCTTCGGCCAAGTCTGAGGTCCAGAGCACTCTGGAGGAGGTTTTCTTCCAGGATATCTCTGTACTTGGCTGCATTCATCTTTCCTTCAATTGCCACCAGTCGTCCTGTCCCTGCTCCCATAGCATGATGCTGCTACCACCATGTCTCACTGTGGGGATGGTACTGGGCAGGGAATGAGCAGTGCCTGGTTTTCTCCACACATACCGCTTAGAATTGTTACCAAAAAGTTCTATCTTCGTCTCATCAGACCAGAGAATCTTATTTCTCATAGTCTGGGAGTCCTTCATGTGTTTTTTTGCAAACTCTATGTGGCTTCCATATGTCTTGCACTGAGGAGAGGCTTCCGTCGGGCCACTCTGCCATAAAGGCCTGACTGGTGGAGGCTGCAGTGATAGTTGACTTTGTGGAACTTGCTCCCATCTCCCTACTGCATCTCTGGAGCTCAGCCACAGTGATCTTGGGTTCTTCTTTACCTCTCTCACCAAGGCTCTTCTCCCACGATTGCTCAGTTTGGCTGGACGGCCGGGTCTAGGAAGAGTACTGGTGGTCCCAAACATCTTCCATTTAAGGATTATGGAGGCCTCTGTGCTCTTAGGAACCTTGAGTACTGCAGAAATTCTTTTGTAACCTTGGCCAGATCTGTGCCTTGCCACAATTCTGTCTCTGAGCTCCTTGGGCAGATCCTTTGCCCTCATGATTCTCATTTGGTGTGACATGCGCTGTGAGGTCTTATATAGACAGGTGTGCACCTTTCCAAATCACGTCCTATCAGTGTAATTACACACAGCTGGACTCCAATGAAGGAGGAGAACCATCTCAAGGAGGATCACAAGGAAATGGACAGCATGCGACTTACATATGAGTGTCTGAGCAAAGGGGCTGAATACTTCTGACTATGTGATATTTCATTTTTTTCTTGTTTACTAAATTTGCAAACATTTCTACATTTTTTTTTGGGGGGGTTCTGTCAAGATGGGGTGCAGAGTGTACATTAATGAGAAGAAAAATCAACTTTTTGGAATTTACCAAAAAAGCAATGAAACAAAGAGTCAAACATTTAAAGTGGTCTGACTCACTATATATAGCACAAGTTGGATGCGGGTAAAAGGAGTGGAGCGCAGGACACATCATGCAGAGTGAGTGCCATCTGTATTAAACAGCTGGCACCTGCCTCCAACAGTGTAGAGCAGAGTTAGCTCCGATTGCTGCTGTTTAACAATTTATATGCTGCTGTTAACCATGTAAATGCTGCTGTTTAACAATATAGATGCTGCTGTTAACCATTTAGATGCTGCTATCTCTGACTGGCATTGAAGTGACACAAATCCAGTAGTGGAGTCAATTTGGGCAACTATAGATTACCCCTGTGACGCAACCTCAGGGTGCTGATAAGTTGCAACGGCATCCAGGCTTTATAGAAGATCGATAAACAATCAAAGGTCTCTAGTAATAAAAAAAAATGAAATAAATCTGAAAAAAAAATGCATATTTGGTATCACCACAGACACAAATGACAAAACTATTAAAAAACATTGAACGGGTATGTTAAACGATCCCAGAATTGTTATTTTCAGTTGCCACACCTTCCAAAAATTGCAAAAACATGGTACAAGTATAAACTACAGATCAGCGCACAAAGAAACAAGCGGTCACACATCTGTAACGGGGAAAAAATAAAAGTTTTGATCTCGGAAAATGGCGACAAAAAAACTAAAACTCTTTTTACAAACATGAATTTTTTTTGCTACTAAAATCTAAAAAAAAAGATACACGTTCGGTATCATAGTAATGTTAATGACGTTTAGAATCAAGCTGAATGAACAGCTTAAAAATAAGACCCAAAACACAATGGCGCAATTATATATTTTTTTTAAAATCATTTTTCAACAGGTAAATTTGTCTTATCAATTTCCTATACATTATATGGAAAAGTTATCCATAGTGTCAATCAAAATGACAACTCGTTTTGCAAAAAAACTGTGATGCTAGACACTATGAGCAGTATGAATAGAAGGGTAGTCAGACAAGCCGTGATCATTATTCATGAGGTAATGTATAAGTTTCAGGGAGCAGACAGAGACGTGGTCAGGAAGAGGTCCAAGGTCAGAAGTCAGAAGGTAACGTATAAGTTTCAAGGAGCAGACAGATACATGGTTAGAAAGTGGTCCGAGGTCAGAAGCCGGGAGGTAATGTATAAAGTTCAGGGAGCAGACAGAGATGTGGTCAGGAAGAGGTCCAAGGTCAGAAGCTGGGAGGTAATGTACAAGTTCCAGGGAATAGACAGAGACATGGTCAGGAAGTGGTCCGAGGTCAGAAGTCGGGAGGTAAAGTATAAGGTTCAGGAAGCAGATTGAGACATGGTCAGGAAGAGGACCAAGGTCAGAAACTGGGAGGTAATGTACAAGTTCCAGGGAATAGACAGAGACATGGTCAGGAAGTGGTCCGAGGTCAGAAGTTGGGAGGTAAAGTATAAGGTTCAGGAAGCAGATTGAGACATGGTCAGGAAGAGGACCAAGGTCAGAAGCTGTGAGGTAATGTACAAGTTTCAGGGAACAGACAGAGACATGGTCAAGAAGTGGTCTGAGGTCAGAAGCCGGGAGGTAATGTATAAGGTTCAGGGAGCAGACTGAGACATGGTCAGGAAGAGGACCAAGGTCAGAAGCTGGGATGTAATGTATAAGGTTCAGGGAGCAGACTGAGACATTGTCAGGAAGTGGTCCGAGATCAGAAGTCGGGAGGTAACATATAAGGTTCAGGGAGAAGACTGAGATGTGGTCAGGAAGAGGTCCGAGGTCAGAAGCCGTGGGGTAACGTATAAGGTTCAGGGAACAGACTGTCAGGTTTCCAGGTTTTCCAGTTCTCTTTTGAATGAGCTTGCCCTCAGTTAACATGGAGTTTAAGGTTCTGTTGCCCTACTTCCTGTCCAGCTGCTTAAAAGGCCGCCTCTCAGCCCAGTCCAGTGCCTGAGTATACTGCTTGCTGTGTGCTCCTGCTTTGCTGTTTCTACTTCCTGATTGCCTTGGATTCTCCTGAAACTCTACCGACCGACTCTGGACCATACCCGGTTTTCTTCAAGCTGTGCCCGGACTCCGTCTGCCGTCTTTGATCAGCACTCTGCCCGGTTCGTAACCACTCTGGACAATCATCCCGTACGGACACTCCTGGACTATACCACTTGCCCCTTGTGTACTGGCTGCCGCACATTTAGGCCTTCCGGGGTTGATTGCCGGACAGTCCCTGTACAGGGGTTCGCTCTGGTGGTCTCCCTGGGGGAGTCCGGTGCGTGGCCCCGGGAATCCCCTTCGCTCCGTTTTGTGTGTTGTTTTACTGTGTTTATTCCCGTTGTGTATCTACCGTGGTGACATATTATATAACATCTTGTACCAAGAACTCGTCTCTGTTGTCATTGCCCTAACGCAATCGAAATCCTCAGAACATACAGTAGTATTACATTATACTCAGGCCACTAAGAGGATTTCGCTGGGGCAATGACTGAGACACGAGTAGATCAGCTCTTTTCTATGATTAACTCCTTGCAGCAGGAGATGGAGGCGGTGCAGACTAAACTTAGAGATGTGGAGGCACAGCTGGGCCATGATCACCAGGTACTGGGTCCGGCTATTCAGGATTTGCAAGTCAGAGTGGAGGCTCAGGAAGCCGTCCCCACTACGTCCGTATCAGCTGCCGGTATGCCTAGGTTACCCCCATTCCGTTTCAATGGTGATCGTAGTCAGTTTCGTGGATTTGTGAACCAATGTATACTGTTTTTTGATGTACATGCTGATTATTACCGTTCTGACCGGTCCAAAGTGTTATGTATAATCATGTTATTAACCTCACGAGCACTGGCTTGGGCTAATCCTATGATAGAGAATCGGGACATCCGTTTAAATCACCTGGATGACTTTCTGAACGCAATGGCGCAAATGTTTGATGATCCGAATCGCCGTGCTACCGCTGAATCGGCTCTCCTTTCCTTACGTCAGGGAAAGCGTTCTGTCGTTGAATACGCCACTGAGTTCCAGAGGTTAGTGGTAGACACCGACTGGGGAAACAATGCATTATTGTCTGTATTCAGAAAAGGTTTGTCCGGTACCATCAAGGACGAGTTAGCTCGTTCCGAATCTCCAGGGGAGTTTGAACTGTTTCTCCAGCACTGTGTGCGTATTGATACCCGCTTGACGGAGCGTAGACAGGAAAAATGGGCAGCTGTAAACCGTGTAAACAACTTTGTGTTTCCTTCTAGAGAACCCGCTCTCAGGACACCACGGGAGGCCGAGGACGTTCCTATGCAAGTGGACTCTCTGCAAAAGCGAGAGACCAACGAACGTCGCGAACACCGGCTCCGTGAGCGTTTGTGTTTCTATTGCGGTCAATCGGATCATTTCTTGATCGACTGCCCGAAACGTCCGAATCGCCCAAATAAGGTATTGGCAGCCATGGCAGAGTGTGACAACACGGACGCAGAGTCCGATATCTCTGAGGCAAGTGGGCACTTGGATGCGGTATTTCCCTTGACTGTAATGTCAACCTCACCGAAGGACTCAGAAGGGAAATATACCCATTGCTCGCTCCCCATTCAGATCCGGTGGGAGGGGCATCTAATACCTACCTCTGCAATGATAGATTCTGGGGCAGGGGGAAATTTCATGGACTCCTCTTTTGCCAGGAAACACGGTATCCGGACTCAGCAAAGATCCTCACCGGTTACCATGGAGACGGTAGACGGATCTCCGTTAAGCTCTGGACCAGTGGATCGGGAAACAGGACCGCTAGAATGCGTGATGAAGCCAGGTCAGCAGGAGACCCTTGTTTTCATGATGATTTCTTCTCCTCATTTTCCGATTATTTTAGGTATTCCGTGGCTACGGTCTACGAATCCGGTCATCGATTGGGAAACTAAGGAAATAACCTTCCCACCGCAGAGTGGTCCGACCATTAGTCCAACTGTTCCGGTCCCAGTAACACCGAATGCGGAGGGCACTGTACAGGTACCTGTTCTCCCCCCGGTTTATGATGACTTTGCTGACATATGCGACAAAAGAAAAGCCGATCGGCTTCCCCCGCATAGACCGTATGATTGCCCCATAGACTTACTTCCAGGGGCGGAGATTCCGTTTGGCCATGTCTACCCGTTGGCGGCACCTGAGCTAGAAGCACTAAAAGAATACATTGATGAGAGCCTAGCCAAGGGATTTATTCGCCCGTCTACCTCACCAGCAGGGGCACCCATCTTTTTCGTGAAAAAGAAAGAGGGGACTCTGAGACCCTGTATTGACTACCGGGAACTGAATAAAATAACCATCCGGAACCGGTATCCGTTACCGTTGATTCCTGAGCTATTGGAGAGGGTCCAACAGGCAAAAATATTCACCAAATTGGATCTCCGTGGGGCATATAATCTACTTCGCATACGTCCCGGAGACGAGTGGAAGACCGCGTTCCGATGTCGGTATGGACATTTTGAGTACCTAGTGATGCCTTTTGGACTTTGTAACGCTCCCGCGGCTTTCCAACATCTAGTTAACGATATTTTTAGGGATATCATGGACCAATTCATGGTGATTTATCTGGACGATATCCTAATCTTTTCTGATTCCTTACAGGAACACCAGGAGCACGTCAAGACCGTACTTACCCGGCTGAGGGAAAATCACCTGTACATTAAACTGGAGAAATGCGAATTCCATTGCTCACAGATACAATTCTTAGGGTATGTCATCTCTCCTCAGGGACTGAACATGGAGTCTGGCAAGATACAAGCAATTCTGGACTGGCCAGAACCGGGGGTAACGTCAAAGAGGTACAACGCTTTGTCGGTTTTGCCAACTTTTACCGACGTTTTATCCGTAATTTTTCAGAGATCGTTCGTCCCATCACTCTGTTAACCAAGAAAGGACAGAAGTTTGTGTGGTCCGCCCAGGCCCAGGAAGCCTTCCATCGTCTCAAGGTTTGTTTTACCTCAGCGCCTATATTGGTACATCCGAATCCCGCACTTCCCTTTATCGTGGAAGTCGACGCTTCCGACTACGCATTAGGGGCCATCCTTTCTCAAAGGACCGGGGACAAGAGTCTCTTACATCCGTGTGCTTTCTTTTCCCGCCGGTTGTCCCCTGCAGAAAGGAACTATGACATTGCGGACAAGGAATTGTTAGCGATTATTTCCGCTTTCAAGGAATGGAGACACCACTTACAGGGAGCCGCGCAGCAAGTGATAGTACTCACAGATCATCGTAATCTGGAATTTCTTAAGTCTGCCAGGTGCCTGTCTCCACGGCAAGCCCGTTGGAGCCTATTTCTTAACCAATTCAATTTTGTCGTTACATACCGTCCAGGTTCACGTAATGGGAAAGCCGATGCCTTGTCCCGAATCCACGCCGTGGACTCCGTGCCTGGAACCCCGTCTCAGACCGTGTTATCGGATGCCAATTTCGTTGGAGTAATCCAGGACCAGGACTTGTGGAAGGACATCAAGCTGGCCTATGATGGTGACGTATTTCTTGCTGCCCCCCCGAATGATGTAACTCTTGTTCTTCGGAATGGTGTGTGGTTGAGAGAGCGACGCATTTATGTCCCGGAGGCCGTAAGACTTCGGGTTCTCAAGTTGGTCCATGACTCCGTGTTGGCTGGTCATAGGGGGGTACAGAAGACGCAGGAATTTCTGAGCCGTTTTTTCTGGTGGCCTACCTGTCTAAAGGATGTAAAGGACTATGTCCACTCATGCGTGGTTTGTGCCCGGTGCAAGGTCCCTCGTGTGGCTCCTACGGGACTCCTCCAACCGTTACCCGTGCCATCTCGCCCTTGGGGGTCTATCTCCATGGATTTTATTGTGGAGTTGCCAGTCTCAGGCGGGCACAATACCATCTTAGTGGTGGTGGATCGATTGACTAAAGCTGCTCACTTCATTCCGTGTACCGGTCTTCCCTCAGCCGCAGAGACAGTGGATTTGGTTATCCAGAACGTATTCCGATTGCATGGGGTACCAGACGAGATCATCTCTGACCGGGGCGTGCAGTTCACGTCTAGGTTCTGGAAGGGCTTTTGTACGGCACTCCAGATTGATGTCTGTTTGTCTTCTGCATACCATCCTCAGACAAATGGGCAAACCGAACGGACGAATCAAACCCTGGAACAATACCTTCGATGTTATGTCAGCCATCTCCAAGACGATTGGTTGAAGATGCTTCCGTTGGCGGAGTTCTCCTATAACAACACTCAGAGCAGCTCCACTAAGGTAACGCCCTTTTTTGCTAACTTGGGTTATCATCCGAATGTTTTGCCTAGGTCACCGGTTGCGGTTTCGGTGCCGGCGGTGGAGGACAGATTGACAGAGCTTCGACAGAATCTGGAGGTTCTAAAGGACACTGTGGCTACGGCCCAGGAGCGTTACAAGAGGTCGGCAGACACTCACCGGAAACCGGCACCCATGTACAAGGTAGGGGACTCTGTATGGTTATCCACCAAAAACCTGAGATTGGGTGTTCCTTCGCAGAAGCTGGGACAAAAATTCATCGGTCCGTTTAAGATCACCGGGATCGTAAGCCCTGTGGCCTGTCGGCTACGGTTGCCGCACCATCTAAAGGTACACCCGGTCTTTCATGTGTCTCTCCTCAAACCTGTCTCCCCTAATACGTTTCGTGGTCGTGTTGTGCCTCCTCCTCCGCCTGTGATGGTCGACAGCGAGGAGCAGTTCGTGGTTGAGGACATTATTGACTCCCGGCTCCATCGTCGTCGGCTTCAATATCTGGTACGTTGGCAGGGGTACGCCCCCGAGGACGATTCCTGGGAACCGGTGGGTAACATTCGGGCACCCCGGAAGATCGCTCAGTTTCATCGACGGTTCCCGGACAAGCCGGGCCCTGATCCGTCCTGAGGCCGTCTCTGGGGGGGGGAGTAATGTCAGGTTTCCAGGTTTTCCAGTTCTCTTTTGAATGAGCTTGCCCTCAGTTAACATGGAGTTTAAGGTTCTGTTGCCCTACTTCCTGTCCAGCTGCTTAAAAGGCCGCCTCTCAGACCAGTCCAGTGCCTGAGTATACTGCTTGCTGTGTGCTCCTGCTTTGCTGTTTCTACTTCCTGATTGCCTTGGATTCTCCTGAAACTCTACCGACCGACTCTGGACCATACCCGGTTTTCTTCAAGCTGTGCCCGGACTCCGTCTGCCGTCTTTGATCAGCACTCTGCCCGGTTCGTAACCACTCTGGACAATCATCCCGTACGGACACTCCTGGACTATACCACTTGCCCCTTGTGTACCGGCTGCCGCACATTTAGGCCTTCCGGGGTTGATTGCCGGACAGTCCCTGTACAGGGGTTCGCTCTGGTGGTCTCCCTGGGGGAGTCCGGTGCGTGGCCCCGGGAATCCCCTTCGCTCCGTTTTGTGTGTTGTTTTACTGTGTTTATTCCCGTTGTGTATCTACCGTGGTGACATATTATATAACATCTTGTACCAAGAACTCGTCTCTGTTGTCATTGCCCTAACGCAATCGAAATCCTCAGAACATACAGTAGTATTACACAGACTGAGATGTGGTCAGGAAGAGGTCCGAGGTCAGAAGCCGTGGGGTAACGTATAAGGTTCAGGGAACAGACAGAGGCGTGGTCAGGAAGAGGTCCGAGGTTAGAAGTCGGGAGATAACGTATAAGGTTTAGGGAGTAGACAGAGACGTGGTCAGGAAGAGGTCCGAGGTCAGAAGCCAAGATCAGAACACTTACACCGGAGAGAAGCCAAGAGCACACTGAGCAAACAGGAAGTACAGCTGGTGAAGTTCAGACAAAGCAAGCCCAGTAAAGGAACACAGCAATCACCAGGAACGAGGTGCATCTATGAAGGCACCTCCCAAAACCAGCATGGACCCTAGTGCTGAAAGACAACCTGTCAGCAAGTGCACAAGACTCATAGCAGAGCATTTTCAAAAGCAAAATGCTCTGCACAGCGGAGCCGTGACAAAAGCATCCCAGATGCAAAATGCTCCACACAGCGGAACCGTGAAATAACCAAGACCTCATACGTCGGCGTCGATGGAGAAGTAAAAGATTTATAGCTATGGAAACAAGGGAAGATAAATGGGAAGCGAGAAGAGGTTGCAGGCTTTAGTGGTGATGTGCACTGCGGTTGTGACGTCATCAGTAGACACCAGAGTGGTGGTGGTGAGCCGGCACTGGAGCAGGAGCTGGTGAGCACCGGCTCAGGTTGTTATAAATGTACTAGCCTGTGTACTGGTCGATGATCCACTTTGTTCTTGAAAAGTTGCAGTAAACACCAGCTTCACAATTAGCAGCAGACTGGACCGTAACAATCCGGCTGAAAAAGAAGCGGCACAACTAATAGCCGTGAGCGACACATTTCCTGCCCTCCATGAGGGCGACTTGAGGGATATCAACAATAGACCTGGAACATCCCGCGGCCGCTTCCTCCAGTCTGAGGAATAAAACACGGTGACAATGGACGTCAATAATCAAATAGCCGCCAGGGACGAGGACAACAACGCTTACAAATGAAGACGATCAATTCAAAGCAATTGGAAAGAAACAAATAAGAAGATAAGACGGCAATAATGAAAGTTACCACTAACGCTAACACTAAAAAGGATCTTCCTCATTCCTAGTTACATTTTCCTAAATGGTCTTTGTATTTTCAGATAACTTGTTATCATACCCCAAAATAATCACTCCAAAGTGCTGGCCACTGGGGGTCTCCCTTCTGTGTAACATGATGCCCTCTACCTGTTGCCAAGTGTAATCCATCTCTAGCAGTAGGGGGGCAGAGGCGGGTGCTTGTCTCTCTACAGAAAATGCCAGTTCTTTGCTTCTATGCATCAAGTGCGGGTGAGTCTTTGTACAGGAAATGGAGGCTGTTATTTGTCTCTACAGGAAGTGGGGGTGGTTATTTGTCTCTATAGGAAGTGGAGGCTGTTATTTGTCTCTATAGGAAGTGGAGGCGGTTATTTGTCTCTATAGGAAGTGGAGGCTGTTATTTGTCTCTACAGGAAGTGGGGGTGGTTCTTTGTCACTAGAAGGAAGTGGAGGCAGTTATGTGTCTCTATAGGAACTGGGGGTGGTTCTTTGTCACTACAGGAAGTGGAGACAGTTATTTGTCTCTATAGGAAGTGGAGGCGGTTATTTGTCTCTATAGGAAGTGGGGGTGGTTCTTGGTCTCTATAGGAAGTGGAGACGGTTATTTGTCTCTATAGGAAGTGGGGGTGGTTCTTTGTCTCTATAGGAAGTGGAGGCGGTTATTTGTCTCTATAGGAAGAGGGGGTGGTTCTTTGTCTCTATAGGAGGAGGCAGTTATTTGTCTCTATAGGAAGTGGGGGTGGTGCTTTGTCTCTATAGGAAGTGGAGGCGGTTATTTGTCTCTATAGGAAATGGGGGTGGTTCTTTGTCACTACAGGAAGTGGAGGCAGTTATTTGTCTCTACAGGAAGTGGGGGTGGTTCTTTGTCTCTACAGGAAGTGGAGGCAGTTATTTGTCTCTACAGGAAGTGGGGGTGGTTCTTTGTCTCTACAGGAAGTGGGGGTGGTTCTTTGTCACTACAGGAAGTGGAGGCAGTTATTTGTCTCTACATGAAGTGGGGATGGATCTTTGCCTCTACAGGAAGTGGAGGTGGACTTTTGCCTCTACAGTAAGTGGAGGTGGATCTTTCTCACTACAAGAAGTGGGGATGGATTTTTGTCTCTACAGGAAGTGGGGATAGATCTTTGCCTTTACAGGAAGTGGGGTGGATCTTTGTCTCTACAGATAGTGGGGTGGATCTTTGTCTCTACAGGAAGTAGAGGGATCTTTGCCTCTACAGGAAGTGGGGTGGATCTTTGTCGCTACAGGAAGTAGTTATGGATCTTTGCCTCTACAGGAAGTGAGTGTGGATCTTTGTCTCTACAGGAAGTGGGGTGAATCTTTGCCTCTACAGACACTGGGGTGGATCTTTGTCTCTACAGGAAGTGGGGGTGGATCTTTGTCTTTACAGGAAGTAGAGGGATCTTTGTCTCTACAGGAAGTGGTTATGGCTCTTTGCCTCTACAGGAAGTGGGGGTGGATCATTGCCTCTACAGGAAGTGGGGGTGGATCAGTGCCTGTACAGGAAGTAGAGGTATCTTTGCCTCTACAGGAAGTGGGTATGGATCTTTGCCTCTACAGGAATTGGGGGTGGATCATTGTTTCTATAGAAAGTAGTGGGATCTTTGTCTCTACAGGAAGTGGGGTGGATTTTTGCCTCTACATGAAATGGGGCGGATCTTTGTCTCTACAGGAAGTAGAGGGATCTTTGTCTCTACAGGAAGTGGGGGTAAATCTTTGTCTCTACAGGAAGTGGTTATGGCTCTTTGCCTCTACAGGAAGTGGGGGTGGATCATTGCCTCTACAGGAAGTGGGGGTGGATCAGTGCCTGTACAGGAAGTAGAGGTATCTTTGCCTCTACAGGAAGTGGGTATGGATCTTTGCCTCTACAGGAATTGGGGGTGGATCATTGTTTCTATAGAAAGTAGTGGGATCTTTGTCTCTACAGGAAGTGGGGTGGATTTTTGCCTCTACAGGAAATGGGGCGGATCTTTGTCTCTACAGGAAGTAGAGGGATCTTTGTCTCTACAGGAAGTGGGGGTAAATCTTTGTCTCTACAGGAAGTGGTTATGGATCTTTGTCTCTACAGGAAGTGTTTATGGATCTTTGTCTCTACAGGAAGTGTTTATGGATCTTTGCCTCTACAGTTAGTGGGGGTGGATCTTTGTCTCTACAGGAAGTGGGGTGGATCTTTGTCTCTACAGGAAATAGAACTGATTTTTCCTTTTTGCATTCATGTAATATTGCTTACAGGCATTTAAGGTAACTCAGTAGCCCCTTCTGGCTTTTCCTGGACACTACAGCCTCATGTAGTGCAGAAACTAAAGCACAGGACTGTTCACTTGGCCACTGCTTGTTCAGAAGTGACATTTCCCTTCATCTCAGGATCAGCGGCAATTCACTGCACAATGGGCAGATCGTTTTTAAGGAATCTTCTCCAATTTATTTTTTCAGAATACTCCAGGACACGGGAGATTAGAGGCTTATACTCAGTAGTCAATTACAATGTGCATGGTAAAAGCTTAAATGGGCCAGAGAGGGTAACCAAAGCTTGAGCTGGTCGGGTGTGGAGGCTGGGAGAGTGTGGGGAAACGTTCCAGATAATAGAAAACTGCCAAAGAATTGGAAAGATTTTCTGTTCCAACTCATCAGAGTTCAATTCATCAATACTATGGCTGTGGAGGCTCAATCAATCAAAAAACCTCCACTTAAAAATTATATTTTGTGAGATATTGAAAGTCATCAGTGATCAAAGTTTTCCCTTCATGTGAAAAGCAACAGAGGGACAGGAAGCTTTATACTATAAGGACCTCATATCTCAGCGTCCTACATGGAAACATGGATGATCGGCTGAATTTATTCTCTTTTAAAAGAGCTGTTAATTAAACATTAGTCATGTCTGAACAATGGTATGTAGTGAGTGTGCATATATGAGCATGCATTTACATAGTGAGCTGATGAGTGAGCTGTGAGTTGAGCAATGCAGCTTTTATCACGGGGTATGTACAGATAGAACAGAGGCTCCTAGATTGACCCTAAGGCTGGGGCCCCTGCTCTGTTCCTTATCTCAAAGGTAGGCTTGATGGTAGCCAGGTTTGAGCCCCAAGCGTGACCCAGTGTCCTGTCTGAGCACTGATACTACTCTCCACTACCCTGGGAGCGGGCCAGAAATCCAGTAACCAAAACCCCACAAATAGGCATAGACAAGGGTAAATGAAAACTTGTGCACACTGCACTTAAACATAAAGGTGGGACAGTATGTGAACTGGGCAGTAAAGCAAAAGGGGTAGGGTATTAACACAGAGCTGGAAGACTCACGCACCACATGAAAAAGCAATGTCATGATCCAGGCCGGCTTTTCCTTGCTGCTGGAGACACCCAGCTCTGGCCTGGTCATGTCTGGGGTTAACTTCCCTTGCCTCGCTCTGGATCCCAGGACGCTATATATTGCCTCTCTACCTATGGCTTAGTGCCAGTGTTATTTCTGCCTTGCAGAGTGTATACTGGCTCTGTTGAGTGTTTCTGATCTGTTCTGCCTCCCTTCTACTGTGTCCTGACTTGTACCCTTCCCCGTTCGTCTGCCGGTCCCGGTCCCTGACTTTTCGCTCCTGTCTGTTGTTTGTGTTCTTCTCTGCAGACCTGATCTCCCGGCTTCTGACTCAGTTCTGTTTTCTGACTTTGATTTTGATCCTCCCTTTGCAGTGACTCATCTTTCCTGGCTAAACCCTGACTGTTTGACTACTCTATTGCCCCCTGGTGGTTCGTCTGTGAACTGCCTGCTGAAGTTACTCTGCTGTACTTTAGCTGCCTTTCAGTTACAGTGTTCCCTTGTCTCTCCTTCAATACGCTGCTGCCACCTAGTGGGGATTACGCTTGTACTACATCTTACTAGCCTTTGTACAGCAGGATACACATCTTGTAGATCATCACATCACAGGAACAAGGAAGCAAAGCTATATCCGGCAAACAGCCCCAGAAATCAGAACCTTACAAAGGCTGGAGATGGTTATCAGCAACCTGAGCTTCCAGCTTCCAGATCACAGGCTAGAAGAAATTAACTCCTGCTGTGCTGGAGAACAATGAAGCCAGACCAGCTGACATCCATGGCAGGCCATGCAACTAAAGAATCCCAGGCAGTTTGCTGGACTCTGCAGTGTGAAAAGAGTCTGATGCCGCCATGACACCCAGTGAGTGCAGTGCAGAACACCACACGACAGATTTAAACAGTTGTTCATAATATTAAAAGAAGTGGCTCATAAGTGGAGAAAGAAGCACATTCCGCTAGTATAATATATTACAGAGTTTCATATATTCTCTTATACTATTGATTTTTGCTGATTGCTAAACTGACAGAAGCTGTTTAATTTATGTTTTGTGACCGGATGTAAATGTGTCGCCCTGGGCAAGCCAGGGGACACAGGTCACACACCACCACACCCCACACCCCAGGTAGGCACATCTAAGCTGAACCAAAAATCCTTGTTGCCTTCCTCCAGAGGCTGATGATTCACACCAGGGGGTGGGCCAGGCGGTTGGCTCCGCCCACCAAGGAGATCACAGTTCTGGAGGCGGGAAAACCAGGCAGATAGCCCCGGGCAGGGGAAGAGTGAAGTCCAGTGAAGGGCTAGAGTAAACAACAGAGAAGTGAAAGTGGAGGAAAGAAGAGTAGAAAAGGAGCAAAGCAAGAAGTGGTGACAGAGCAGAGAGTGTTCAAGCCTGAGAGCCCAGTTTTGTGTAGGGCCAGAACAGCAAGGTCAGCGACGGCGGTGACTGTCCGGAGGGGGACCGTTTGGAAGTTCCTGGAAGGACCCCGTTGGCTGTGTGCCCGGTGGTCTGGAGCAGTGTTCCGAAAGACAGTCAGCACCAGGGCAGGGGCCTCTCGGACCCCGGCAAGGCTAGGAGTCGCCAAATTTGCCGAATCCGTCAGTGAAGGGGACGTAGATCCCCCAACAACCAAGTCCCGATTGAAGGCAACAGCCCAACCTGTACAACAGAGGCACCGCCACCGCCAGGGCACCAGTCTCTGAGGGCCAGCGCCTGCGGGCAAAGTGTAGTGCTCCTCCGGCCCAGCTTGAAGCCGAGGAGCGGGTTACCGGTGGGGACCCATCGCAACCATCCGTACATACAGGTGCAAGGAAGAGGGACATCACCGTCACCTACCGGGGAAGCAAAGCAGCCGTCTGTGGGACCGTCCTACCAGCCGTTTGGTTTACCGTACAAACTGTGTCCAAGTCTCAGGCTGAGTGAGTACCATAGTGCCGCAAGGCACAGCGCTGCCCCCGCGTCCCTGCGCCCACCAGGCCCTGCACCTCACAAGCCATCACCGGGCCCCGGGATCACCAACCCCTACCCACGGAGGGGCAACACAACACCTGGCTGCTCCCCATCACCATCCCCGGGATCCCCGCATTGAGCAGCGGTGGTGCTACTCATCACCACAACCGTGGGTGGTGTCACGGACATTATCCCAACACCCCAAACAACCCCCCTTTCACTCACGGGCGAGGAGTGCCGCTCGAGGAAACCCCTGGGATCCAGCCTACGGCTCGAGCCACCACTGAGCAGCCGGACCCGAGCAGAAGGGGTGAGCGCGGTGTGCTGACACCCTCCTCCCTGCCCGCGACAACTTGGCGTCACGAACAGGATCTTACCGCTCTGCCGTCTGGTAGAGGTGCGCCTTGTTACCGCCGGAGGTATCCGGCAGAAAAATTTCAGAAGCCGCCATCTTTGGCGCGAAAAGTTCCCGCTCGAGCGTCTTCTCGAGCAGTAGAGGCGCGAAGGCCAAAACCGCACCCCGAGAGAGGAGGGGCCGGAAAGAGCTAAGGGGGACGCGATGGCGGACGGCCGCATGTAGCTGCGGCTATAAAAGCAGGGACGCCAGGACTCTGCAAACATCCCGTTCCTGGAAGAAAGAAAGAAAGCCAGCATGTGGATGCCGTCCCGCGACACCGTGCCCCCCGCGCCTGGGACCGCGGCGTGGGTGGAGATCCGGACCGCGCAGCTCTACCAAAGGCTGCAGGTGAAGATGCAGCTCCTCATGGAGGAGTGGGAGGCCGACATGGCGGACGTTGTAGCCACCGTGCGGAGACGCGAGGAGGAAGCGGAGAAAGGGGGGGTGAGTGACCCACGTCCCGACGCCCTTGAGGGGCCGGTCATCGCGGCTGTGGGGCCCGGTCCAAGCCCTCTCCCTTTGCTGCCTCCCTCGCCACCCGTCCCGGAGGCCGTGACCCCACCACTAGGCCTGCTACCACCGCAACCGGTAGCAGTACCCAGCGTCACCGCCCAAGCGGGCCAACCTGTAGCCGGAGCCCGCAGCAAGTCAGCGGTGTTGCCGTGGAAGACTCCGAAGACCGAACCGGAGGCATCCCCTGAGAAACTCCCCGAGCCGGAGCCGATGACCCGCTCCGGGCCGAAGGCCCAGCAGCGGAAAGCCCCTAGGCCCATCCCCCACACCTCGGCTGAGGTAGCGCCGGGTTGTTGCTGCAGGGCAGCGCCCAAGGCCATGACACCGCGGGATACGCCGCCCACCTTCCTGACAGTGGGTAACGTTCTGGATGTCCCGCGGGGCCCGACCCGTGCACCGGCGCTGGCAGCAGCGCCGTACTGGGATAGGGAGCCGGTACCGCTGGGCCTGGAGATCGCCGAGAGGGAGAGGAAGAAGGCCGAGCTGGTGGCCAGAGCGATCCGGGAGAAAGAAAATCTCCGGCAAGCGACCTTCCGTGACCGGGGACCGCTGTACGAGGGACAGGTGAGGCGGTTTGATGTCCGCCGGGGCTACGGGTTCATCTATGAGCCGGGCCTGGAGGCCGAGGTGTTTGTAGCCCGGCGGGACGTGCATGCTCACCTGCCCGAAGAACATCCCGGCCGTAATCTGATGCCGGGAGATATTGTGCAGTATACCCGGCACTTTGGGGAGCGAGGCTGGTTTGCGCTGGACGTTAACCTCAGGAGGGGCCCGGAGGCCCGAGCGAGCGCAGACCTCTACCCCTTGCCAGCAGCCCCAGCGCTTGAAAGACCGGAGTAGGGCAATGGATGCCCGCAGCACCGTCCCCGTTGTGACCACCTGCTTGTTTGAAAAGTTTGAAAGTTTGCAAAAGTTGAAAGATGATGAAAAATGATTATCCGAGTTGTTCACCTGATTTGCTTGTGTGATTAGCAACCGGCTGGAGCCGGCACCGTTGTCCCCGTGGGGACCGTTTAAAGTTTAAAAATGCATGGGAACTATCCATGGACAAGCCCGTGAACTCTGCAGGGCAACCACAAACGTTAGTGGCTTGTAAATATGTTGGGTACCGTTACCGTTTCCGCAGGCCGCCTCCGGAGAGGCAGGTTGGAGGGAGGGCCCTGAGCAGAGCAGGCCAGGGCCCAGCCACCAAAGGGACCGGTGGCTACCCTCTGGAGGGAAGGACAGATCCCGCTCGGGTACCGTGTGCTGGACTGTGGGTCAAGGGGTGCTGCCTGGGTTTTAGGGGCAGCATCAGGGCCAGGTTACTTGGGTGGGAGAGAGCGGAAACCGTGACCGTATACCGTTGCAACGTTAAAAGTAAATGTGCCTCCCGTCTTGGGAAGAAGTTATTAAAAATGCTATGTTTTGTTTAACCCTGTTATCCCCTTTTTACAGAAAAATAAAACCGGTGTAGGACGGCAGCCCGCGGACGGTCTGCATTTTGCTAAGGGGGAATGTGTCGCCCTGGGCAAGCCAGGGGACACAGGTCACACACCACCACACCCCACACCCCAGGTAGGCACATCTAAGCTGAACCAAAAATCCTTGTTGCCTTCCTCCAGAGGCTGATGATTCACACCAGGGGGTGGGCCAGGCGGTTGGCTCCGCCCACCAAGGAGATCACAGTTCTGGAGGCGGGAAAACCAGGCAGATAACCCCGGGCAGGGGAAGAGTGAAGTCCAGTGAAGGGCTAGAGTAAACAACAGAGAAGTGAAAGTGGAGGAAAGAAGAGTAGAAAAGGAGGAAAGCAAGAAGTGGTGACAGAGCAGAGAGTGTGCAAGCCTGAGAGCCCAGCTTTGTGTAGGGCCAGAACAGCAAGGTCAGCGACGGCGGTGACTGTCCGGAGGGGGACCGTTTGGAAGTTCCTGGAAGGACCCCGTGGGCTGTGTGCCCGGTGGTCTGGAGCAGTGTTCCGAAAGACAGTCAGCACCAGGGCAGGGGCCTCTCGGACCCCGGCAAGGCTAGGAGTCGCCAAATTTGCCGAATCCGTCAGTGAAGGGGACGTAGATTCCCCCAACAACCAAGTCCCGATTGAAGGCAACAGTCCAACCTGTACAACAGAGGCACCGCCACCGCCAGGGCACCAGTCTCTGAGGGCCAGCGCCTGCGGGCAAAGTGTAGTGCTCCTCCGGCCCAGCTTGAAGCCGGGGAGCGGGTTACCGGTGGGGACCCATCGCAACCATCCATACATACAGGTGCAAGGAAGAGGGACATCACCGTCACCTACCGGGGAAGCAAAGCAGCCGTCTGTGGGACCGTCCTACCAGCCGTTTGGTTTACCGTACAAACTGTGTCCAAGTCTCAGGCTGAGTGAGTACCATAGTGCCGCAAGGCACAGCGCTGCCCCCGCGTCCCTGCGCCCACCAGGCCCTGCACCTCACAAGCCATCACCGGGCCCCGGGATCACCAACCCCTACCCACGGAGGGGCAACACAACACCTGGCTGCTCCGCATCACCATCCCCGGGATCCCCGCATTGAGCAGCGGTGGTGCTACACATCACCACAACCGTGGGTGGCGTCACGGACATTATCCCAACACCCCAAACAACCCCCCTTTCACTCACGGGCGAGGAGTGCCGCTCGAGGAAACCCCCGGGATCCGGCCTACGGCTCGAGCCACCACTGAGCAGCCGGACCCGAGCAGAAGGGGTGAGCGCAGTGTGCTGACACCCTCCTCCCCGCCCGCGACATAAAGGTTTTGCATTTTTTGTGCAATATCAATGAAGAATAGGAGGAACCATATTTCAACTGAACATCTATGTTGCTGCCTCTGTCTGCTTTGACCCATTTTGCCACAGTATGAAAAGTATTATTACGTGGACTACGTACGGTGTTTTTTTTTTTGCAGGGATGGCTTAGGTCTGCCAGGCAAAGAGCTGCGGCTTCACCGTGGCTGCCGGTTTTGGCTTATAGATGTGGTTCCCATCCCTAATAGGAAAATAGATTAGGGGCTATCCTGCTGGAAAAGCTCATTTTATACATGTAGATTTCTATTTCGGACTTTCTGAGCTGTAACGCACGTCAGTATTCTGCTGACTTCATCCGGGATTCGGAATTTCTTGCAACTTCTCCCATTATTAGAAAAGTTCTCAAATGTAAAATTACAAATAATGGATGCATTTCGGAAAATTACAGCTGCCTTATATAAGGTTTGTCTTCCACGCGGCAGCAGCTACATATAGTGGTCAGCAGCTGCAGGATTTTGCAGGTAAAATAAAAGGATTGTGTGACGCCCTGGACCAGCCAGGGGTCCCAGGTCCTTACACATACCACACCCCACCTTACAGGTAACATGCAGCCACCCCACGGAACCCTGAGACGCCCCTCCCAGGTCCTGACATCCACACCCGGTGGGGAGGAGTCAGGTGGTTGGCCACGCCCACCGAGGAGTTCAGATGGCCTGGGGCGAGAACAAAAACAACAACACACAGGAGGAGTCAGTTCAGTAGGAGAGTGGAGTTGACAGTGACAGTTGAGAGGAGAGAAGTGGGAACTGTCAGGGACCTGGGTAGGAGCCTAGGTACCCCTCACACTCAGGAGGCAGACGGTAGTGGCCGCCTGCAGGAGACCGGGAAGACGACCGGTGGAACCGTAAGGGACCGGGACAGGGTAGTGGCCCGCCGGAGCCGAACTGGGGAACCAACTGGATACCGGAGCACCAGGCAGGGTACTCAGACCCTGAACGAATCTAGAAACCACTGGATCTAGTCAAATTAGCTGATTGTGGTCTGGACCACAGAGTCCTTTCCCACCCCAAGTCCCGTTAGAAGGCAACCGCCCAACCATTCCGGATAAGCGCCACCGCCAAGGGCCAGAGATCCAAAGGGCCAGCGTCTGTGGGCAAACGGACTCCTCCGGCATATACAAGTCGGGGAGTGGACTACCTTTGCTTAGGCATAGGAGTCAAAACATACTAAATAAGAGGTGCAGGAGAAAGGCGGACATTACCAACCCTGTCAGGAGAACACGCAGCTGGCTGCGGGCACCGATCTTCACCGAACTTGGTTTACTAGTGACTCTTGTGTGGTTTAATCATGAGTATAACAGTGCCATCAGGCACCGCACCGCGGCACTCCGCCCTGCACTCCCCGGCCCTCGCCAACTGGGCCCCGGGACCAACACCCCCTACCCACAGAGGGGTCAACACCTAGCTGCGCCACTACACCGCTCCCGGGAGCCCCCCATACCTTCACCGCAGCGGTGGTGTCAACAATCACCACGACCCGTGGGTAGCGTCACGAACTATACTAACACATACGCCCCCCCCCCCCTTTTTAGAGCGACGTGGCCCCCGGTCCGGAGGCGCTCGAGCCACCGACAACCCGAGCCTGGATCCGAGCGTCTCGGCGGGACAGCCGAGCCCCCAGGGTGGTACAATTGTATCGGGATCATCAGGAGCACACAGCTCCCAGCCTATTTGAGGGTGGTGCTCTTCTAAAGATTGGCTGTCACCCTGTATGTACTGATGGAAAAGGAGCTCCTAGGCTGACCCTAAGACTGGGAGCCCTGCGCTGTCCCTTATCTCAAAGGTAGACTCAATGGTAGCCAGTTTCAAGCCCCCAGCATGACCCTGTCACCTGTCCGATCCCTGATACCATTTCATCCACCCAGGGAGCGGGCCAGAAGCCCAGTAACAAAATCCCCACATATAGGCACAGACAAGGGTAATTGAAATCTTATGCACACCGCACACAAACAAAGGAGGGACAATATATAAACTGGGAGTAATTCAAAAGGGGTAGGAAATAAATACACAACTGGAGAACTCCAACAGCACACAGAATTGCAACATGTAGCCCTCCATAGAACTGGATAACTACAGTAACCGAGGTAGCAGAAGCTATATCCGGCACTCAGCTCCAGAATCCAGGACCTTATAAAAGGGGAAGGCGGCTGAGGATGCTAATCAGCAGCACAAGACAGCAGGAACTAGCTTGTACCGGGGAGCAGTAAAGCCATAACCGACCGACGCCCAAGACAGGCTGTGCAACTAAGTGAACCCAGGCTGTCAGACTCTGCAGTGTGAACAGAGTCCGACGCCGCCATGACACCCACTGAGTGCATTGCTAAACATGGCACGACATAGACAGTTCTGGATGGCTAAGTCACTGACCTGAGCTGTGTGCTGTCCATTGCTGCAAGAAAATAACGCTTTACTTCTTCTTTTTTGGAGGAGCCTAGAGGCCACTGGACTTGGCCGACTTCAGCAATGTTATTGGATGCAGAGCAATGCTTGCAATCTCTGTAGAAAAAAAAACTTGCCATTTTTCCCTGCCTTGCCTAGGAAACCAGCCACTCCGGACAGACTGCAGAGGCGGCCGGTAACCATGGCAATCAGCTGTGAACTATAGGATTCCTTCATTCTTAAAAACAGAAAAGATGTTTAATAAACAGGTAAATTACAAAGCTGCTTGTTTCTACAATCACTTTGCAATTTTATGTATTTGATAATCCCTGTAACATTATAACTTTTTAACCCCTTCACCTCCGGCGATTTTTCGCTTTTTTTTTTTTCCTCCCCTTCTTCCCAGAGCCATAACCTTTTTATTTTTACCAAAAAATTCAGAAATTTGTCAATAATAAAGAATTGTGCTTTTGGCGCCATGTTCCGAGACCCGTAGCGTTCTCATTTTTCGGGATCTGGGGCTCAGTGATGGCTTATTTCTTGCGTCTTGAGCTGATGTTTTTAATTATATCAATTTTGCGCAGATGTGATGTTTTGATTGCCTCTTATTGCATCTTAATGCAATATTGCGGTGATCAAAAAACCTAATTTAGGCATTTTGATTTATTTTCTCGCCACACCGTGCACCGATCAGATTAACTGATTATATATTTTGATAGATCGGTTATTTCTGAATGCGGCGATACCAAATATGTGTATTTTTTATTTATTATTTTTTTTCTTTTATATTTCATTAAACTTTATTTTTACATTTTTTATTGATTTTATTAGTCCCTCTAGGAGACTTTCTGCCTGTACGGTCCGATCGCTTCTGCTGATCAGAGCGATGCTTCAGCAGAAATGCTGCTGTCCTGTGAATATTGGCGCTCTGCTGACAGTCGCAGGAAACACGTAATTTCAGTGACGGGGTCATCATCTGAGCCACCGCTATCATGACAATCCTTTGGTGCCTCGTGACCGCGTGTTAGGCGGGCTTTACACGTTGCGACATCGGTAACGATATATCGTCGGGGTCACGTCGTTGGTGACGCACATCCGGCGCCGTTACCGACATCGCAGCGTGTAAACCCCAGGAGCAACGATCAACGATCGCAAAAACGTGAAAAATCGTTGATCGGTGACACGTCGCTCCTTTCCATAATATCGTTACTGCTGCGGATTCGATGTTTGTCGGCAGCACACATCGCTGTGTGTGATACTGCTGGAACGACAAACATCTCCTACCTGCATCCACCGGCAATGCAGAAGGAAGGAGGTGGGCGGGGTGTTACGTCCCGCTCATCTCCGTCCCTCCGCTTCTATTTGGCGGCCACTTGGTGACGTCGCGGTGACGCCGAACGCACCTCCCCCTTGAAGGAGGGATTGTTCGGCGGTCACCGCGACGTCACCGACCAGGTAAGTGCGTGTGACGCTGCCATAGCGATAATGTTCGCTATGGCAGCTATCACCAGACATCGCATGTACGACGGGGGCGGGTGCTATCGCGCTCGACATCGCTAGTGATGTCCCAACGTTTAAAGTACCCCCTAGAGTTTGACAGCGCAATCGAACTAGTTAACAGGTGTGGATGGATCTCTGATCCCCCCAATCCCGTTAGCTGCATATCTGCGGATCAGATCGGCCGACGTACGGTACGGGGTATAATGCAGACGCACTGTGTGAGTCCATATTAAAGCGACAGACTTGACCAATGATGTATAGGTATGTCATTGCTCGTGAAAGGGTTAATTGTTGGGAGCCAACCTATGCAGAGGTGGATTAAGCCACATATGTCTGATGCAGGGTGGAAACTCAGTTTAAAGGGAACCTGTCAGGTGCAATACGCACCCAAAACCACAAGCAGATCTGGGTGCATATTGCTAATCCTTCCCTAACCCTCCCTGTATACACTCGCATAGATAAAGAGAGCTCTAGAAAAAGTATTTCTAAAGATCCTTTATGATATGCTAATGAGGGACAGGTCACTAGAGGTTACTTCCCTTGGCTAGTCGGCCCCCTTAGAATGTTAGTACGCCCCTGTGGGCATGCTAGCATGTTAATGAATGTGCAGTGTCAGAGGTATGGTTGCTCTCACCTCTGCTTCCACCGCTGGTTTTCGGTGCAGTGCGCATGGATCAGAAGTCCCCGTCACTTCCGGTCATGTGCACTCCACCCGGCTTCATAGTGCGCCTGACTGCAAGTCTGAGCCAAAAACCAGCGGTGGCAGCAGAGAGGTCAGCGACCATACCCCTGACGCTGCGCATTCATTAGCATGTTAGTATGCCCACAGGGGCGTGCTTACATGCTAAGGGGGCCAACTAGCCAAGGGAAGTAACACCCTTGTGACTAGTCCCTGTGCTCATTAGCATATCATAAAGGATCTTTAGAAATACTTTTTACAAAGGTCTCTTTATGTATGCTGCTAGATACAGTGATGGTTAGGCAGGGATTAGAAATATGTTAGATATGCACCCAGGGCTGCTCGTGGTTCTGGGTACATATTGCACCAGACAGGTTCACTTTTAGGGCTCGTTCACTGTGACGGGGTATGCATCAGAGCAGTGAGGGACGCCAGGCCAAGGAACAATCCAAAGGGCTTTATTGGAACCACAAAGATAAAGCAGCAAACATAAATATAAATCCTTCAAATCTGCAAGGAGTCCACAACAGAAAAACAAAAGATCCAGGGGCACCGCCTGGTATTCCGATGCCAGGGAAATTAGGGCAATGGTCCTTATATGAGTTCCTTTAGTCCAACAGGTGAACAACAAAACACAATCCCACGTGGCCGCGGATCTCCAGTCTGTAACAGTCCACACACGCAGACCCCAGGATCCAGCCTCAGCTATAGATCCTAGTCGTTCTCCAGCTGAGCTCCAACTAACTGCTCTAACATGTTCTTCTCTCCTGGGATCAGCCCCTTAGGTGGGCACACCTCCCCCTGGCCATTTGATGCATGAATGGACTTTAGACTGCTGGCTCTGTTCTGTTTACCAAGTTGTAGATTGGAGAAGTCCCATGCTGAGAAGAACAATATATATATGCAACCCCCAACAAATCAATGACAATAGCTACTGCTGAAGCCTGATTGCAATATGATACAGGCTGGGGGAAGGTATGGTCACTTACATCCCAAGACATAGTACTACAGCAATACAGTGAGAAGGTAAAATACATCATGACATTCACACCACCATAGGTTCTGTCCGAGTGCGATCATAACATAACATCTCATCGTACAAGGACCAATGCTATTCTATGGGACCAACTCCAAAAACATACTGATAGGGAATTTAGATCGTGAGCCCCAATGGGGACAGTGTTGCCAGTGTATGTAAAGTGCTGTGGAATTAATAGCGCTATATAAATGAATAAATATTATATTGCTTTTATCACACATATGTCCAATTTTTTGTTTGATCTGATTATCGGGTCGCCCACTTCCATGCTAGTGACCATGGGCCTGTTAAAAACATCGGACTGCACTCGGGTGACGATTTCATGGAGAATATTTCTTTCTCCATCTTCTCGCCATTGGAGAGAATTGGATCACACCCAGAGTTTGATCAGGCTGTGATATACAGCGTCTGACCCCGGACTAGGGCAACTTTGGTCACGCAACTCCACCGGCGATCATTAGGTGCACTGTTACAATGTGACTTCTCGCTCCCCCCATTGTTGCAGCCTTGATACAATAACTTCCAAGGAGAGGAGCTTTGGTCTGATCTATCACCACCGCCCACCATTGAAGGGCGCGGCCAGGAATGATCATCTTGTATCTTTTCCTCTAGGAATTAATTATCAAGTAATAATAATAATATAATAATATTTATTCGTTTATATAGTGCTATTAATTCCACAGTGCTTTACATACATTGGCAACACTGTCCCCATTGGGGCTCACAATCTAGAATCCCTGTCTGGGACATTGTATGTCTTTGGAGTGTGGGAGGAAACCGGAGAACCCGGAGCAAACCCACGCAAACACGGGGAGAACATACAAACTCCTTGCAGATGGTGTCCTTGGTGGGATTTGAACCCAGGACCCCAGCGCTGCAAGACTGCAGTGCTAACCACTGAGCCACCACAAGACTGCAGTGCTAACCACTGAGCCACCACAAGACTGCAGTGCTAGCCACTGAGCCACCACAAGACTGCAGTGCTAGCCACTGAGCCACCACAAGACTGCAGTGCTAACCACTGAGCCACTACAAGACTGCAGTGCTAACCACTGAGCCACCACAAGACTGCAGTGCTAACCACTGAGCCACCACAAGACTGCAGTGCTAACCACTGAGCCACCACACGACTGCAGTGCTAACCACTGAGCCACAAGACTGCAGTGCTAACCACTGAGCCACCACAAGACTGCAGTGCTAACCACTGAGCCACCGTGCCGCCCAAGTAGAAACAATTACGGTATTTATTGGCCGCACCGACTGCTCAGTGATATCCAGACGGTGGCTGACAATGATCATAATACACGGTTTACTGAAACTATCACTAAATGCACAACAAACAGCAAAGAAGAAGCCGACTACAGGAATAATTACAGTGCAAATTCATTAAACGGCATTGTGTAAAGACAACAATGTAACGAGCACACCTGTAAACACAAAGCGATGCATCCTGGAGCCTAATATAATTCAATTATATATCAGAAGCCCGGGTTCTACCAGCATTTTACATATAAGTGAATGCAAGAGGACGTGTAACGTATTCCAGCCGAGCATTCTGTGTAGTATATAGAAGATGTGCACCGTTCATTTCCCACACCCAAAAAAGTCATTGGTAAGTTTCTTACCCCGATTTAGCTGTGTAATTGGCCTCACACTGGATCTCCCTTAGTCCATGCGTGACACTCCAATCATTACCTTCTTCTTAAGTCTTTGTACTACATTACTGCACCAGCAGAATAGTGAGTGCAGCTCTGGAGTATTATACAGGAGGTAACTCAGGATCAGTAATGCAATCTATGTACACAGTGACTGCACCAGCAGAATAGAGAGTGCAGCTCTGGAGTATTATACAGGAGGTAATTCAGGATCAGTAATGTATGTACACAGTGACTGCACCAGCAGAATAGTGAGTGCAGCTCTGGAGTATAATACAGGAGGTAACTCAGGATCAGTAATGTAATGTATGTACACAGTGACTGCACCAGCAGAATAGAGAGTGCAGCTCTGGAGTATAATACAGGAGGTAACTCAGGATCAGTAATGTAATGTATGTACACAGTGACTGCACCAGCAGAATAGTGAGTGCAGCTCTGGAGTATAATACAGGAGGTAACTCAGGATCAGTAATGTAATGTATGTGCGCAGTGACTGCACCAGGAGAATAGTGAGTGCAGCTCTGGAGTATAATAAATGATATAATATATTATATATACTGGTTGCCATACGCCCAGGATATATATGTTGTGAGAGCAGTCATCACATATCTTCTCCAGGAGCCCTTTTCTTCCTATTACTCCACATGTTCTGGGTTTTATTCTTCTCAAGGACAGTCACAATATCAAGACAGTTTTATAAGAAGAAAAAAAAAGCAAAAATAAATAAAAGGAAACGATCCTGAGATTTATTGCCCATTGTTCAGCGGTGAAGATGAAAGTGTGACTCCTCGGCAGCGGCAGCCTCATCTGTCAGTGATAGGAGCCTGTGGATGTGAGCGCAGCCGGAGGTGTGAATTGTAAAGTGACCTGTACCACTGTCCTCGCCTCACCTGCTCCAGGATGGAACGTGGATGGAGGATGGAACGTGGATGGAGGATGGAACGTGGATGGAGGATGGAACGTGGATGGAGGATGGAACGTGGATGGATGGAGGATGGAACGTGGATGGAGGATGGAACGTGGATGGAGGATGGAACGTGGATGGAGGATGGAACGTGGATGGAGGATGGAACGTGGATGGAGGATGGAACGTGGATGGAGGATGGAACGTGGATGGATGGAGGATGGAACGTGGATGGAGGATGGAACGTGGATGGAGGATGGAACGTGGATGGATGGAGGACGGATCGTGGATGCAGGATGGAACGTGGATGGAATGTGGATGGAGGATGGAACGTGGATGGATGGAGGACGGAACGTGGATGCAGGATGGAACGTGGATGGATGGAGGATGGAACGTGGATGGAGGACGGAACGTGGTTGCAGGATGGAACGTGGATGGATGGAGGATGGAACGTGGATGCAGGATGGAACGTGGATGGATGGAGGATGGAACGTGGATGGAGGATGGAACGGGGATGGATGGAGGATGGA
Source organism: Anomaloglossus baeobatrachus (assembly GCF_048569485.1). Classification (NCBI taxonomy): domain Eukaryota; kingdom Metazoa; phylum Chordata; class Amphibia; order Anura; family Aromobatidae; genus Anomaloglossus; species Anomaloglossus baeobatrachus. The sequence continues at coordinate 21,300,877 of NC_134358.1, read as the reverse complement.
ACGTGGATGCAGGATGGAACGTGGATGGATGGAGGATGGAACGTGGATGGAGGATGGAACGTGGATGCAGGATGTAACGTGGATGGAGGATAGAACGTGGATGGATGGAGGATGGAATGTGGATGGAGGATGGAATGTGGATGGAGGATGGAACGTGGATGGATGGAGGAGGGAACGTGGATGGAGGATGGAACGAGGATGGATGGAGGATGGAACGTGGATGCAGGATGGAACGTGGATGGATGGAGGATGGAACGTGGATGGAGGATGGAATGTGGATGCAGGATGGAACGTGGATGGATGGAGAATGGAACGTGAATGGAGGATGGAACGTGGATGGATGGAGGATGGAATGTGGATGGAGGATGGAACGTGGATGGATGGAGGATGGAATGTGGCTGGATGGAGGATGGAATGTGGATGGATGGAGGATGGAACGTGGATGGAGGATATAAACTGGATGGATGGAGGATGGAATGTGAATGGAGGATGGAACGTTGATGGAGGATGGAACGTGGATGGATGGAGGATGGAATGGGGATGGAGGATGGAACGTGGATGAATGGAGGATGGAACGTGGATGGAGGATGGAACGTGGATGGATGGAGTATGGAACGTGGATGGAGGATGGAACATGGATGAATGGAGGATGGAACGTGGATGGAGGATGGAACGTGGATGGATAGAGGATGGAATGTGGATGGAGGATGGAACGTGGATGGAGGATGGAACGTGGATGGAGGATGGAACGTGGATGGATGGAGGATGGAACGTGGATGGAGGATGGAACGTTGATGTAGGATGGAACGTGGATGGAGGACGGAACGTGGATGCAGGATGGAACGTGGATGGATGGAGGATGGAACGTGGATGGAGGATGGAACATAAATGGACGGCGGCCTCATCTGTCAGGCTCAGTGATAGGAGCCTGTGGATGTGAGCGCAGCCGGAGGTGTGAATTGTAAAGTCTCCTGTGACACTGTCCTCGCCTCCCCTGCTCCAGGATGGAATGTGGATGGAGGATGGAACGTGGATGGAGGAAGGAACGTGGATGGATGGAGGATGGAACGTGGATGGAGGATGGAACGTGGATGGATGGAGGACGGAACGTGGATGCAGGATGGAACGTGGATGGATGGAGGATGGAACGTGGATGGAGGACGGAACGTGGATGCAGGATGGAACGTGGATGGATGGAGGATGGAACCTGGATGCAGGATGGAACGTGGATGGATGGAGGATGGAACATGGATGGAGGATGGAACGTGGATGGATGGAGGATGGAACATGGATGCAGGATGGAACGTGGATGGAGGATGGAACGTGGATGGAGGATGGAACGTGGATGCAGGATGTAACGTGGATGGAGGATAGAACGTGGATGGATGGAGGATGGAATGTGGATGGAGGATGGAACGTGGATGGATGGAGGATGGAACGTGGATGGAGGATGGAACGTGGATGGATGGAGGATGGAACGTGGATGGAGGATGGAATGTGGATGGAGGATGGAACGTGGATGGAGGATAGAACGTGGATGGATGGAGGATGGAATGTGGATGGAGGATGGAATGTGGATGGATGGAGGATGGAACGTGGATGGAGGATATAATGTGGATGGATGGAGGATGGAATGTGGATGGAGGATGGAACGTTGATGGAGGATGGAACGTGGATGGATGGAGGATGGAATGTGGATGGAGGATGGAATGTGGATGGAGGATGGAACGTGGATGAATGGAGGATGGAACGTGGATGGAGGATGGAACGTGGATGGATGGAGGATGGAACATGGATGCAGGATGGAACGTGGATGGATGGAGGATGGAACGTGGATGGAGGATGGAACGTGGATGCAGGATGTAACGTGGATGGAGGATAGAACGTGGATGGATGGAGGATGGAATGTGGATGGAGGATGGAATGTGGATGGAGGATGGAACGTGGATGGATGGAGGATGGAACGTGGATGGAGGATGGAACGTGGATGGATGGAGGATGGAACGTGGATGGAGGATGGAATGTGGATGGAGGATGGAACGTGGATGGAGGATAGAACGTGGATGGATGGAGGATGGAATGTGGATGGAGGATGGAATGTGGATGGAGGATGGAACGTGGATGGATGGAGGAGGGAACGTGGATGGAGGATGGAACGAGGATGGATGGAGGATGGAACGTGGATGCAGGATGGAACGTGGATGGATGGAGGATGGAACGTGGATGGAGGATGGAATGTGGATGCAGGATGGAACGTGGATGGATGGAGAATGGAACGTGAATGGAGGATGGAACGTGGATGGATGGAGGATGGAATGTGGATGGAGGATGGAACGTGGATGGATGGAGGATGGAATGTGGCTGGATGGAGGATGGAATGTGGATGGATGGAGGATGGAACGTGGATGGAGGATATAAAGTGGATGGATGGAGGATGGAATGTGGATGGAGGATGGAACGTTGATGGAGGATGGAACGTGGATGGATGGAGGATGGAATGTGGATGGAGGATGGAATGTGGATGGAGGATGGAACGTGGATGAATGGAGGATGGAACGTGGATGGAGGATGGAACGTGGATGGATGGAGTATGGAACGTGGATGGAGGATGGAACGTGGATGAATGGAGGATGGAACGTGGATGGAGGATGGAACGTGGATGGATAGAGGATGGAATGTGGATGGAGGATGGAACGTGGATGGAGGATGGAATGTGGATGGAGGATGGAACGTGGATGGATGGAGGATGGAACGTGGATGGAGGATGGAACGTTGATGTAGGATGGAACGTGGATGGAGGACGGAACGTGGATGCAGGATGGAACGTGGATGGATGGAGGATGGAACGTGGATGGAGGATGGAACATAAATGGACGGCGGCCTCATCTGTCAGGCTCAGTGATAGGAGCCTGTGGATGTGAGCGCAGCCGGAGGTGTGAATTGTAAAGTCACCTGTGACACTGTCCTCGCCTCCCCTGCTCCAGGATGGAATGTGGATGGAGGATGGAACGTGGATGGAGGAAGGAACGTGGATGGATGGAGGATGGAACGTGGATGGAGGATGGAACGTGGATGGATGGAGGACGGAACGTGGATGCAGGATGGAACGTGGATGAATGGAGGATGGAACGTGGATGGAGGACGGAACGTGGGTGCAGGATGGAACGTGGATGGATGGAGGATGGAACGTGGATGGAGGACGGAACGTGGATGCAGGATGGAACGTGGATGGATGGAGGATGGAACGTGGATGGAGGATGGAACATAAATGGACGGCGGCCTCATCTGTCAGGCTCAGTGATAGGAGCCTGTGGATGTGAGCGCAGCCGGAGGTGTGAATTGTAAAGTCACCTGTGACACTGTCCTCGCCTCCCCTGCTCCAGGATGGAATGTGGATGGAGGATGGAACGTGGATGGAGGAAGGAACGTGGATGGATGGAGGATGGAACGTGGATGGAGGATGGAACGTGGATGGATGGAGGACGGAACGTGGATGCAGGATGGAACGTGGATGAATGGAGGATGGAACGTGGATGGAGGACGGAACGTGGGTGCAGGATGGAACGTGGATGGATGGAGGATGGAACGTGGATGCAGGATTGAACGTGGATGGATGGAGGATGGAACGTGGATGGAGGATGGAACGTGGATGGATGGAGGATGGAACGTGGATGCAGGATGGAACGTGGATGGATGGAGGATGGAACGTGGATGGAGGATGGAACGTGGATGCAGGATGTAACGTGGATGGAGGATAGAACGTGGATGGATGGAGGATGGAATGTGGATGGAGGATGGAACGTGGATGGATGGAACGTGGATGGAGGATGGAACGTGGATGGATGGAGGATGGAACGTGGATGGAGGATGGAATGTGGATGGAGGATGGAACGTGGATGGAGGATAGAACGTGGATGGATGGAGGATGGAATGTGGATGGAGGATGGAATGTGGATGGATGGAGGATGGAACGTGGATGGAGGATATAATGTGGATGGATGGAGGATGGAATGTGGATGGAGGATGGAACGTTGATGGAGGATGGAACGTGGATGGATGGAGGATGGAATGTGGATGGAGGATGGAATGTGGATGGAGGATGGAACGTGGATGAATGGAGGATGGAACGTGGATGGAGGATGGAACGTGGATGAATGGAGGATGGAACATGGATGGAGGATGGAGCGTGGATAGATGGAGGATGGAATGTGGATGGAGGATGGAACGTGGATGGAACGTGGATGGAGGATGGAACGTGGATGGAGGATGGAACGTGGATGGATGGAGGATGGAATGTGGATGGAACATGGAACGTTGATGGAGGATGGAACGTGGATGGAGGATATAATGTGGATGGATAGAGGATGGAATGTGGATGGAGGATGGAACGTTGATGGATGGAGGATGGAATGTGGATGGGGGATGGAATGTGGATGGAGGATGGAACGTGGATGAATGGAGGATGGAACGTGGATGGAGGATGGAACGTGGATGGATGGAGGATGGAATGTGGATGGAGGATGGAACGTGGATGGAGGATGGAACGTGGATGGAGGATGGAACGTGGATAGATGGAGGATGGAATGTGGATGGAGGATGGAACGTGGATGGAGGATGGAACGTGGATGGAGGATGGAACGTGGATGGATGGAGGATGGAACGTGGATGGAACATGGAACGTTGATGGAGGATGGAACGTGGATGGAGGACGGAACATGGATGCAGGATGGAACGTGGATAGATGGAGGATGGAACGTGGATGGAGGATGGAACATGGATGGAGGATGGAACGTGGATGGATGGAGGACGGAACGTGGGTGCAGGATGGAACGTGGATGGAGGACGGAACATGGATGCAGGATGGAACGTGGATGGATGGAGGATGGAACGTGGATGCAGGATGGAACGTGGATGGATGGAGGATGGAACGTGGATGGAGGATGGATCGTGGATGGATGGAGGATGGAACGTGGATGGATGGAGGATGGAACGTGGATGGATGGAGGATGGAACATGGATGCAGGATGGAACGTGGATGGATGGAGGATGGAACGTAGATGGAGGATGGAACGTGGATGCAGGATGGAACGTGGATGGATGGAGGATGGAACATGGATGGATGGAGGATGGAATGTGGATGGAGGATGGAACATGGATGGATGGAGGATGGAATGTGGCTGGATGGAGGATGGAATGTGGATGGATGGAGGATGGAATGTGGATGGAGGATGGAATGTGGATGGATGGAGGATGGAACGTGGATGGAGGATAGAACGTGGATGGATGGAGGATGGAATGTGGATGGAGGATGGAACGTGGATGGAGGATGGAACGTGGATGGATGGAGGATGGAATGTGGATGGAGGATGGAACGTGGATGGATGGAGGATGGAACGTGGATGGAGGATGGAACGTGGATGGATGGAGGATGGAACATGGATGGAGGATGGAACATGGATGGATGGAGGATGGAATGTGGATGGAGGATGGAACGTGGATAGAGGATGGAACGTGGATGGATGGAGGATGGAACGTGGATGGATGGAGGACGGAACGTGGGTGCAGGATGGAACGTGGATGGATGGAGGATGGAACGTGGATGGAGGACGGAACGTGGATGCAGGATGGAACGTGGATGGATGGAGGATGGAACGTGGATGCAGGATGGAACGTGGATGGATGGAGGATGGAATGTGGATGGAGGATGGAACGTGGATGGATGGAGGATGGAACGTGGATGGATGGAGGATGGAACGTGGATGGATGGAGGATGGAACGTGAATGGAGGATGGAACGTGGATGGATGGAGGATGGAACGTGGATGGATGGAGGATGGAATGTGGATGGAGGATGGAACATGGATGGATGGAGGATGGAATGTGGCTGGATGGAGGATGGAATGTGGATGGATGGAGGATGGAATATGGCTGGATAGAGGATGGAATGTGGATGGATGGAGGATGGAATGTGGATGGAGGATGGAATGTGGATGGATGGAGGATGGAACGTGGATGGAGGATAGAACGTGGATGGATGGAGGATGGAATGTGGATGGAGGATGGAACGTGGATGGAGGATGGAACGTGGATGGATGGAGGATGGAATGTGGATGGAGGATGGAACGTGGATGGATGGAGGATGGAACGTGGATGGAGGATGGAACGTGGACGGATGGAGGATGGAACGTGGATGGAGGATGGAACATGGATGGATGGAGGATGGAATGTGGATGGAGGATGGAACGTGGATGGAGGATGGAACGTGTATGGATGGAGGATGGAACGTGGATGGAGGATGGAACGTGGATGGATGGAGGATGGAATGTGGATGGAGGATGGAATGTGGATGGATGGAGGATGGAATGTGGATGGAGGATGGAACGTGGATGGATGGAGGATGGAACGTGGATGGAGGTTGGATTGTGGAGAGGAAGATTCTGCCTTCCCCTATTCCTGACTCTGTACACAAGTTGTAAACGTGTCGGAGCCTCCACCGGATGATGTATCCCAGGAGCCGGACACATCAATGGTGCAACCTGACCGGCCGCACAGGGGCCCAGGAGGCCGGGGGTCACATCCAGCGCCACAGCAGGAGGGACTGTGCACTATGAGGAGACCCATATACTGTCTCTGTGTCCACCAGTGATGTAATCAAAGCACAGGAAAACCAGCTCCCCCTACAGGACACAATATCATATTACACTCACAAATAATAAAACAGATGATAATGGGGATCTGTTTACAAACAAACCTGCGCTGAATAATATAAGTATCTATACAGTGTTACAACATACTTTCTGCATCCATTGCTCAGGGACTGCAAAGTCCAAGATCTCTGCTGCTTCAGATCAGTGCCAGCCCCATCTGTAATGAGCGCAGCAACATCAGAGCAAGGCCCCTAAAAAATGAGAAATCCCCCCCCCATACTGTGTGTAGGGAACCCTCCCCTGCCCCGTACACTGGGGTGTTTCCATCATTCCGGCTTTAAAGCTGTTGTCTGCGTTTTGAGGTTTTCCATGTGATAAAATGTAATAATCGCATGGCAGTAGTATTGCGTGGGAACTGTATGGCAGTATTATATATTAGTATTATATGGGAACTGTATGGCAGTATTATATAGTACTATTATGTGAGAACTGTATTACAGTATTATATAGTAGTATCATGTGGGAACTGTATGGCAGCATTATATAGTACTATTATGAGAACTGTATGGCAGTGTTATATATGTAGTATTACGTGAGAACTGTATGGCAGCATTATATAGTACTATTATGAGAACTGTATGGCAGTGTTATATATGTAGTATTATGTGGGAACTGTTTGGCAGTATTGTATAGTAGTATTTTGTGGGTATTGTATGGAATTATTATATAGTAGTATTATGTGGAAACTGTATGGTAGTATTATATAATAGTATTATGTAGGAACTGTATGGCAGTATTATATTGTAATATGTGGGAACTGTATGACAGTATTATATAATAGTATTATGTGGGAATGGAATGGCAGTATTATATAGTAGTATCATGTGGGAACTGTATGGCAGTATTATATAGTAGTATTATGTGAGAACTATGACAGTATTATATAGTAGTATTATGTGAAAACTGCTTGGCAGTATTATATAGTAGTATTATGTGGGAACTGTATGGCAGTATTATATAGTAGTATATGTGGGAACTGTATGGAAGTATTATATAGCAGTATCATGTGGGAACTGTATGTCAGTATTATATAGTAGTATCATGTGGGAACTGTATGTCAGTATTATACAGTAGTATCATGTGGTAACTGTATGTCAGTATTATATAATAGCATTATATGGGAACTACATGGCAGTATTATATAGTAGTATTATGTTGGAATTGTATGGCATTATTATATAGCATTATGTGGGAACTGTATGGCAGTATTATTTAGGTTCTGTATGGCAGTATTGTGCAGGAACTAAATTACAGTGTTATTCATATAGCAGTGATTGTTTGAAATGATATGGCAATATCATTTAACCATTGTACTGTGGTATTGTGTGGTGACTGTATGGTGGTATTATTTAGGGAACGTAAGGTAGTATTGTGTAGGCAATGAATGGCAGTGTTATGAAATTTAAGTGGCAGTATTATTTAGATGCTTTATTTTGGTATTGTGTGGTGATAGTACATTTCTATTATTTAGGCATTGTATGAAAAACTGTATGGTGGTATTATTTAGGGTTGGTATGGCAGTATTTTTTTTAAAAATGTGTGACAGTGTTACTCCAGTATGGTATAGCAGTATTGTGTGAAAACTATTACAGTATATTGCATAGCGGTAATATGTGAAACATGTATGGCAGTATTTTTTAGACATTGTATTGTGGCATTGTATGGAAGCTGTATGTCTGTATTATTTAAGATTTGTATGGCAGTATTGATGTTTCTTCATCCGGGCGGAAGCACGTTCAAGTGAGGTCAGTACTCCATATATTGGAGAAGTCTCTGGACAGGGCGTCTGCAGCGGGAACATCAGATGTAGAGGGTACTGGTAATGGCACGGAAGCCTGAAGACCGTAGACAATATGGAAGGGAGAGCAGGAGGAGGACTCACTGACATGATTATGGGAGAACTCAGCCCAAGGGAGTAGCGTGGAACAGTCGTCATGATGGACGTTGACGAAGTGCCGAGGAAGGAGGTCAGGACCTGGTTGACTCGTTCAGCTTGGCCATTAGACTGGGGATGGTAGGCCTCGGAAAAGTTAGGGAGACACTCCCACATGTTCACAGAGCGCCCTTCAGAAGCGCGAGGTGAACTGAGTTCCCCTGTCGGACACTATATGCAAGGGAAAGCCGTGCAGCCGAAAGATATGCTGAATGAAGGCGTCGGCGAGTTCCGGGGCAGAGGGTAGGCCGACCATGGGGACGAAATGAGCTATCTTGGAGAATCGGTCCACCACGACCCAAATGACTGTATACCCAGAAGATAAAGGCAAGTCCGTGATAAAATCCATGGCAATATGTTGCCATGGAACGGAGGGAATCAGCAGAGGCAGGAGATGACCATAGGGCAGGTGTTTGGGTGTCTTGTTGCGGGCACAGGATGGACAAGCGGAGATACAAGAGATGACATCCTTACGGAGAGACGGCCACCAATAGTGACGAACAATAGCGCTCCAAGTTTTCTTCTGACTGGCGTGTCCGGTCACTTTCGAAGAATGCCCCCATCGAAGGACCTTTAGTCTGTCGGTCTCCGTGAGGAAGGTCTTCCCAGGGGGTATCTGTGACAGGAGCCACTGGGATGACCTTACGGGGACAGATGGACTGGTTCATCTCTTCCTCTTGCTCTGCCGGTATGAAGGACCGGGACAAGGCATCAGCCCGCACATTCTTGTCCGCGGGCCGGAAATGTAGTTGGAAGTCAAACCAGGCGAAGAACAGGAACCAGCGGGCTTGTCGCGGGTTGAGTCTCCGAGCGGATTGCAGATATGCCAGGTTTTTATGGTCGGTGTAGATGATAATCGGGTATACCGCACCCTCCAACAGGTAGCGCCACTCCTCCAAAGCCAACTTGATAGCCAGGAGCTCCCGATCGCCAATGGTCTAATTGCGTTCTGGTGCCGAGAAGATCTTGGAGAAGAACCCGCAGGTAACCATCTTCCCGGTGGACGATTTCTGCATGAGCACGGCCCTGGCTCCCGATGAGGAGGCATCCACCTCCAAGGTGAATTGTCGGTTCAACTCCGGTCTGTGGAGAACGGGAGAGGAGGCAAACACCTGTTTCAAGGAGCAGAAGGCGTCGTCGGCCTCAGGTGACCAGTCTTTTGGGTTGGTCCCCTTCTTAGTCAAGGCGGAGAGAGGCGCCGTCAGAGCACAGAAGTGGGGGATGAACTGACGATAATAATTGGCGAAGCCCAGGAAGCGTTGGATGGCTTTTAGTCCGGAGGGGGGAGGCCATTTGAGAATAGAAGACACCTTCTTGGGTTCCATCTGCAGGCCCGTGTCGGAAATCACGTAGCCAAGAAAGGGAAGAGACGTCCGTTCAAACAAACATTTTTCGTACTTGGCGTACAGACGGTTCTCCCTAAGATTTTGCAGCACATCATTCACCAGTTCCTGGAAGACAGCCGTGGCGTTACAGAGACCGAAGGACATCTCAAAGTATTCGTAGTGCCCGACTCGGATGTTGAATGCCGTCTTCCATTCGTCTCCCGAGCGAGTACGGACCAGGTTGTAGACTCCGCGAAGATCAAGTTTGGTGAAGATGCAGGCCCCCCTAAGCCGATGGAATAGCTCCGGGATGAGAGGAAGGGGGTATTTATTTTTTACTGTGATCTGGTTCAAGTCCCGGTAGTCAATGCAGGGTCACAAGTCACCTTCTTTCTTCTTGACGAAAAAAAACCCGGCTCCTGCAGGAGATGAGGAGCTCCTTATGAACCCCCTTGCCACGTTATCTGCAATGTAGTCCGACATAGCCTGAGTCTCGGCTGGGGACAAGGGATAGATCCGTCAATGGCACAGTCGTATGGTTGGTGTGGCGGCAATACCTCTACCTCCTTCTTGTCGAAGACGTCCACAAAAGACCAATACGCGAATGGCAGTCCCAGTAGGGACTCCGGTGCCGGAGACTGATGGACGGGCCGTACAGACTGCAGACAGTTCTCGTGAAAAGACTGGCCCCAACGAGTAATCGCACCAGAGCGCCAACTGATGACAGGTTCATGTACTCGTAACCAGGGTAGGCCCAGTAGGAGTGAGCCAGTTTCGGAAGAACATATACTGTAACTGTAGGGCAATGTGTTCAGTATGCAGTGCACCAATACAGCTTTCCACTGGTTTAGTGACAAACAAAACGGGTTCGGAGAGGGGTTTCCCATCCATGGAAGCGATCACAAGGGGATTTTAGAGCGGCATGACAGGTACCCGGTATCTGTCCACCGTAGCCAGTTGGATGAAATTGCCTGCTGCCCCTGAATCGAGGTACGCCTCTGCCGTGAACCTGGTCTCCTCCGTCGTCACTTGGACGGTCAGCATTACCAGGGATGAGAGGGTTCCGGTGCCCAGGGTGGCCTCTCTTACCAACCCTAGGCCTTGGAGTTTCCCGGCTTCTCAGGGCAGGAACGAAGGAGGTGCGTACCGCTTCCACAGTAGAAGCACAGACCCTTGGCGAGCCACTCTGCACGGCATTGTTCAGTTTGTCCCAAACAATCTATTTGCATAGGTTCGGGAGTAGAGTAACCGGGTGGCACTGACTGAGGAACGGTGGACCTCTGCGGAGGGGAGGTGTGACGTGTCGGTCGCCTCTCCTGGAGCAATTCCTTGGACCGTTCCTGGAAACGGAGATCAATCCGGGTCACCAGAGAGACCAGGCCGTCCAAGGTGGAAGGAGCATCACGACCGGCCAACTCGTCCCTGATGCAGGCGGAGAGACCCTCCCAGAAGGCTGCTGTCAATACCTCGTTGTTCCATCCTAACTCAGAGGCAAGCGTACGAAATCGGATGGCATACTGGCAAACCGTTAGGGATCCTTGGCGTAGCCGGAGGAGCGAAGAGGCGGCCGTGGTGGTGCGTCCCGGTTCATCAAAGGTGTTACGGAAGGCCTCAAGGAATCTCTGGATGTCGGTAGTCACCGGATCTTTCTTCTCCCACAAGGGATTTATCCAGGCCAATGCTTCACCCTCCAGATGGGACATCAGAAAGGTCACCTTTGCTTGATCAGAGACAAAGAGGTGTGGAAGCAACTTGAAATGCAGCGAGTATTGATTTAGGAAACCTCTACAGGTCTTGTGGTCCCCGGCGTACCAGGGTGGGGAAGCAAGGCGGAGTCTCGAGGCTGAAGAGGAGGCAAATACGGAAGCCGCTGCTGTGTTCTGATCCGACAGGGATGTGGCTGTTGCCTGGAGATTGTTCAAACGGGTATCCACTGACGACATAAAGGCTAGCATGCGATATTGGGTTTCGCGTTGTTGCACCAGTTCTTGTTGTAATCCGGCCAGCTGGGACGCTTGTGCTCCGGCGGAATCCATGGCCTGTTCAAACTGTAACGTCCTGGAGGTGGATCCACGGGACCGAGCACTGGACTCCCCAAGAGAGGCAACCAGGAGCCAACCCCTATGCAGGGACTGTCCGGTCACCCCCCAGAGGGCCTAGATGCACAGTAGCTGGAACACAAGGGAGTTCGGATTACATGTCCTTCAGAAGTCTGTACGGGATATGGCTATTAGTCCAACGGGAACCGTATGCCATACGGGTGACTGGAACCAGGTACAGGTGCCGAATGGTAACAGCAGACGGGGTCCGGGTCCAGCGAGACATGCAGGCTGAAGTAACCAGGTGGAATCCAGGATCGGTGACGGGTACAGGCTGACGGAAGATGGCGAGATCCATAGCTGATAGTCACCGGGGCAACTCCTGGGACGACGGCAAGCTGGACACACTCAGGATGGCAGACGGGCACTGTGGGAAGAGACAGGGTTAACCTGGGTATAAAGCACAGAAGGACCTGAACACCTAGCTACGAGAACACGTTGAACAGGCATTGCCCACCTGGAAGAGGAAGTCTTATATACCCTGTACCTGTAATCAGCCATATCCTGTTCCAATGACGCTGGCCCTTTAAGAAGAGGTGAGTGAGCGCGTCCGCGCCCTAATGCGCATGCGCGAGGCCCGAGTGCCGGAGACCAGTGCAGGAAGCAGAGAGGGAGGTGGAGGAGATGCAGGGGAGCCAGGCACAGAGTCCCGGGTCGAAGCAGGATGCCGGGACCGGCGGACGGAAGGCATGGAGGAGACACAGGAGGGGGAGCGAGAGAAGCAGCCGCGGACAGGGGGACCGGAGCGGTGAGTGACAGGCGGCGCCGGGATCCCGGGAGCGTGACACATTGTGACTTGTGTGCAACTCGTTATCCTATTGTATAGTTATGTTTTTGGAGTTTTGCACCATGTTGACACCATTGGTGTTCCAGACGTACATTCGTTAGATAGAATAACATTGGTCCTGGTACTGCCCGTGTGGTGATGTCCGGTTTTTCCCCGGACAGCGCTTAGTTGTGTGACCTGGTCCTCGCGTTATCGGCGCAGTTTTTACTGCTTGTATTTACCCTTCGGAGTGTAATGATTGTATAAACACCGCTTGTCTGGCGCCGCTCGTCTGCTCCTCTCGGTGGCGGCGGCCGCGATCCTCCGCTCTTTCATATGTTAATCTCTTGTTTGTTGCGGTTCGGCTTTTGTAGACGTTGGATCAACAATGATAAAATAACAATGTGGCAGTGCGATTCCTTCCCCACCGCGTTTTGTCCTCACAGTTAATTATCTGACTGTGCGCAGCTCTACAAGTGCAGATTCTCGGCAAGACGGGAAAATATTTATCAGCTGCAGGGGTCTGTGCGCCGCGCGGGATCATCAGCGACTCCTCAGCGCAGGAACTTACTCACGTCTCCGACAAGCGGCAGAAAGCGGGGATTTTCCGGATTGTAGATCAATGGGGGCAACCAATCACAAGGCGGGATTCCGTGATCCCCCCTCAAAAAGCGTTTTCTGCCCAACCCACCCCCAAATGCATATCCTAAAGTCACCGTCTTCTGCCAATTTAGCATCTTTTCAGCTTTCCCAGTCCCCTGAATGGCAATGCAAGTCGCAGTGTCACCATCTTCTGCCACGTTCGCAGCTATTCAGCTTTCCCAGTCCCCTGAATGGCAATGCAAATACTGGTGTCACCATTTTCTGTTTATTTGACATCTTTTCAGCTTTCCTAGACCCCTGAATGTCGAATGCAAGTCCCAGTGTCACCATCGCGTCTTTTCAACTTTCCTAAACCCCTGAATGGCAAATACACATCTGGGCATTACCGTCTTCTGCTAAGTTGGCACCTTTTCAGCTTTCCTAGACCCCTGAATGGAAAATGCAAATCCCAGCATCACTATCTTCTGCCAAGGTTGGCAACTTTTCAGCTTTCCCAATCACCTGAATGGCAAATGTAAATACTGGCATCACCATATTCTCCCAAGTTGGTATCTTTTCAGCTTTCCTAGACCCCTGATAGGCAAATGAAAACACTGGTGTCTCCATCTTCAGACAACTTGCCATCTTTTCTGCTTTTCTAGTCCCCTGAATGGCCAATACAGGTCCCAGCGTCACCATCTTCTGCCACGTTTGCAACTTTTCAGCTTTCCTAGACTCCTGAATGGCAAATGCAAGTCTCAGGGGTACTTTGCACGCTGCGACATCGCTAACCGATGCTAGCGATGCCGAGCGCGATAGTCCCCGCCCCCGTCGCACATGCGATATCTTGTGATAGCTGCCGTAGCAAACATTATCGCTGCGCCAGCTTCACACGCACTTACCTGCCCTGCTTCCTAAGGGGGCGGGTCGTGCGGCGTCACAGCGATGTCACACGGCAGGCGGCCAATAGAAGCGGAGGGGCGGAGATGAGCGGGACGTAACATCCCACCCACCTCCTTCCTTCCGCATAGCCGGTGGAGGCAGGTAGGAGATGTTCCTCGCTCCTGCGGCTTCATACACAGTGATGTGTGCGGCCGCAGGAACGAGGAACTACATCGTATCTCCTATTGGTGCGACATTATGAAAATGACCGACGCTACACAGATCACCGATTTACGACACTTTTGCAATCGTTTATCGGCGCATCTAGGCTTTACACGTTGTGACGTCGTTATCGGCGCCGGATGTGCGTCACTTTCGATTTGACCCCGACGATATCGCAGTAGCGATGTCGCAACGTGCAAAGTACCCCTTAAGGCCATTTTACACGCTGCGATATCGGTACCAATATCGCTAGCGTGGGTACCCGCCCCCATCGGTTGTGCGACACGGGCAAATCGCTGCCCGTGGCGCACAACATCGCTCGGACCCGTCACACGCACTTACCTGCCTAGCGACGTCGCTGTGACCAGCAAACCGCCTCCTTTCTAAGGGGGCGGTTTGTGCGGCGTCACAGCAGCGTCACTGAACCGCCACCCAATAGAAGCGGAGGGGCAGAGATGAGCGGGACGTAACATCCCGCCCACCTCCTTCCTTCCGCATTGCCGGTGGTCGCAGGTAAAGAGAGGTTCCTCGCTCCTGCGGTGTCACACATAGCGATGTGTGCTGCCTCAGGAACGACGAACTACATCGTACACGCAGCAGCAACGATAATCGAGATTAGGGGGTGATGTCACCGTGAGTGATTTTGAACGTTTTTGCGACGATGCAAAATCGCTTATAGGTGTCACACGCAACAACATCGCTAATGCGGCCGGATGTGCGTCACAGAATCCGTGAACCCAACGACATCGCATTAGCGATGTCGTAGCGTGTAAAGCGGCCTTAAGGGGCACTTTGCACACTACGACATTGCAGGTGCGATGTCGGTGGGGTCAAATTGAAAGTGACACACATCCGGCGTCGCTCTCGACATCGTAGTGTGTAAAGCCTTTTTGATACGATTAATGAGCGCAAAAGCGTCGTAATCGTATCATCAGTGTAGGGTCGGTCATTTCCATTAATTGGGAAATACCAATGTTACGATGTTGTTCCTCGCTCCTGCGGCAGCGCACATCGCTGTGTGAGAAGCCGCAGGAGCGAGGAACATCACCTTACCTGCCTCCATGCGGAAGGAAGGAGGTGGGCGGGATGTTTACATCCTGCTCATCTCCGCCCCTCCACTTCTATTGGCCGCCTGCCGTGTGACGTCGCTGTGACGCCGCACGACCCGCCCCCTTAATAAGGAGGCGAGTCGCCGGCCAGAGCGACGTCGCAGGGCAGGTAAGTGCATGTGAAGCTGCCGTAGCGATAATGTTCGCTACGCCAGCTATCACCATGATATCGCAGCTGCAACGGGGGCGGGGACTATCGCGCACGGCATCGTCACATCGGCTTGCGATGTCGTAGTGTGCAAAGTACCCCTTAGAGTCACCGTTCTTCTGCAAAGTTGGCAGCTTTCTAGGTTTCCTAGACATTAGACATAATTTGTGCACTGCAGGTTGTTTTGAGAATTCTGAGCGTTTTTGTGCAGCTAACGAATGTTCCATCACATGAAGCCTTATGTATCTAATATATGTTTTAAAAATTTTGTGTTTGTTGCTTATGGCGACAGTGTTCTACGCATGCGGGAAAACAAAGTGGCGGAGTCTAATGTGATATTTACAGCAACTGAGAGCAGAGGAGGATAAAATTCTTGCTTCTGCAAGGAAAGTCGGTGAAGGATATTCATGGTGATATGTCGCAGGCATTGGTGGATCAATGCCCTTCATATTACACAGGTAAGATCTGGGTTGCCAAATTTAAAACGGGCCCCTTCAGCCCAATGATGAGGAACGTCCTGGACGCCCGAGAGTGGTGGTTGTTCCGGAGATCGTGGATGCTGCGCACAACCTCATATTGGAGAATCGATAGATTTCAGCTACAGCAATAGCAGACATCTTGGAGATTTCCCGGGAACGTGTTTGGGTCATTATCCATGAACATTTGGACATGAGGAATAGATCTGCAAAGTAGTCTCCAAATGTTTGACAATAGATCAGAGAAGCAGCGAGTGACAACTTCCCGCGCCATTGGTCAGTGTTTCCGGACTGATAAGAACTTCCTGGATCAACCGATCACTATGGATGAGACCTGGATTTATTTGTATGCTGGACTGGATCACCCTGATTGGTGACGGATTACCCTGATTGGTGATGGATTGCCCTGATTGGTGACGGATTGCCCTTATTGGTGACAGACTGCCTTGATTGGTGATGGATTGCCCTGATTGGTGACGGATTGCCCTGATTGGTGACGGATTGCCCTGATTGGTGATTAATTGGCCTGATTGGTGTCAGATTGACGTGAGTGCTGATGGGCTGCCCTGATTGGTGATGGATTGCTCTGATTGGTCATGCTCTGATTGGTCATGGTGATGGATTGTCCTGATTGGTGACAAATTGCCCTGATTGGTGATGGATTGCTCTGATTGGTGATGGATTGCTCTGATTGGTGATGGATTGATCTGATGGGTGATAGATTGCTCTGATTGGTGATAGATTGCTCTGATTGGTGATGGATTGCTCTGATTGGTGATGGATTGCTCTGATTGGTGATGGATTGCTCTGATTGGTGATGGATTGCTCTGATTGGTGATGGATTGCTCTGATTGGTGATGGATTGCTCTGATTAGTGAGGAATTTCTGTGATTGCTGACAAATTGCCCTGATTGTGACGAATTGCCCTGATTGTGACGAATTGCCCTGATGGGTGACGAATTGCCCTGATGGGTGATCGATTGCCCTGATTAGTGATTGATTGGCCTGATTGGTGTCATATTGCCCTGATTGTTGATAGGTTACCCTGATTGGTCATAGATTGCCCTGATTGGTGACTGATTGCCCTGATTTATGATGGATTGCCCTGATGCATGATGGATTGCCCTGATTAGTGATGGATTGCCCTGATTGGTGACTGATTGCCCTGATTTATGATGGATTGCCCTGATGCGTGATGGATTGCCCTGATTAGTGATGGATTGCCCTGATTGGTGACTGATTGCCCTGATTTATGATGGATTGCCCTGATGCATGATGGATTGCCCTGATTAGTGGTGGTTTGCCCTGATTGGTGACGGATTGGTGATGGATTGCCCTGATTGGTGACGGATTGGTGACGGATTGCCCTGATTGGTGACGGATGACCCTGATCGGTTGTATTGGTTGGTTGCCATCAGATCCTGTGAGATGTTCAGGGTATTCTACTTCTTCAGTTCCTATTTCTTGTGTCTCCGTCATATCTGGGATTGTCCACATTTTGCAGCCAGTTACCCGAGAGGTCCGTGTGCGGCTCTGTAACCATCGGCGTCACCGCTCTCCCCGTCCGCTTGTCTCCAGTTGTAACACATGAGGTTGTGGACGATCTGCTTGATGCCTAATTACTGTACACCGGGTATTTTTAGACGTTCTTCACATGAGTGATAATTATTACCTAAGCCAACAAGCGGGGACTGAACCTAGAAACATATAGTTTTCTCTGTAGCGTTAATCAGGCAACAAGTCAGACGCGAATCATCAGAGCCGGCGAGCAGATCGCTAAACGCAAGGACATTGCTGAGATGATGGAGTGAATCGCGTCAGCCACCAGCACAGGAACGCGGACCCTGTTATTTACGGATGCGTTGGTCTCAAGAACGTTCACTGAATCAATCGTCCAGGAATTTTCCCATCATGAGACATCGCGGTGATTTCCTACTAGTTGGGCGATGTGCTCACCCATCAGGGGATGATGACATCATGGTGATGAAACGCCATGGCTCTCCTCTAGGGACAAAGTGTGGATCTGGCCTCAGGACTAGGACACAGATCTTCAGAACCATTAAAGGCCATTATTTCAGTGCATTGGTTGACCGATCCCAACCCAAGTTGTATCCATTACCGATTTAGAACTTGACTTTTTCCATCCTGGATCTGTCTCATCAATGTTTCCAGCACAGCCACCATCTCCTGGCCATTCTGGTTGTCTACTGGTAAAGTTCACATCTTCTTACAGGGTTTATGAGTGTAGACCAGAATCCAACCTTGTGCTCACCCAGTGTTGGTCTACTACACCCTTGCCTTGATGCTAAGCTCCCTCCGAGTCCATCCTGGTTTTATGCCTCCCTTTGCTACTCTGGGCTCCTCTTTGAAGAACCTTGTCTCCATCAGACTCAGGTCACTTCTTGGACAGTGATGCGTAAACCTTTATTAGTATACTGACCAAATAGACCATAAGTGACCCTATGGGTCCAAGTGCTGAGGTCATCATCTCTCCTAAGAATATGGCTGTTCGGGCTCCACTCCTGCTAGAGACATTGGTACTTTGTACATCCATGGTCATTGTATGGTGAAATCGATGAGGTGATATCCTTCTATAGACTTCCAACAACATATATTGATGATTAAACTTAACCATTTACTGGATCCATTACTAATTCTGAGAATGGAGGGTTGTGTCGTTCCCTATTCTACATGGAGATGTATCTGCCCTTACTCAATGTTGGTCTACTACTAAAACCCAACCTTGCTGCTAAGCTCCTTTGGAGTCCATCCTGGTTCTTTGCCTCCCTTTGCTACTCTGAGGTCCTCTTTGAAGAACCTTGTCTCCATCACATTCATTTCAATTCTTGGACAGTAATACATAAATTTTTATTAATATGTTGACCAAATAGACCATAAGTGACCCTATAGGTCCAAGTGCTGAGGTCATCATCTTTCCTGAGAATATGGATGTCCAGCCTCCAAATTGCTACTTTGTACTTCCATTGTATCATGTGTATAAGGACAGGCTCAAGATCAGTGTTCTCTATTACCATCTGAGACCATGCACATTTAAATGTTGCTTTTTTCCTTTGTGCATTTTAGGGTTAATCCCGGTTCTGGTGCAGCAGCAGATTCACTCAGCTATCGGCAATTGATCATTTACGAGTTGTATTTAATCCCTCTGCTTCCTGGAGAGGTTGCTGGTTATTAAACTCAGTTTGGAGCTAACCCAGGAGCAGAGAGGTCGTCCTTGTTGCTGTCTGCTGTGATTTGTATAATTGTTGTCTGTTTTTGTTGTTACTTCCATTCACTTGTTGCTCCTACCCTTACACCCTTGGTTGCTCCCTGGTGTAGGTTTTAGGTGTGCGTGAGGTTTTATTTTACCCCTGTCTGTTTTTCATATTTGGTGGGATTTTTGCGATTTTTGTCCTGGTCGGTCGCCTGGATGGTGTGGGTGGTGGGGACTTTGTCATCAGGGCCAGGACAGCTCAGGGGCCCAGACCTCCCTACCTTTAAGGGTACCTCCAGGTGTGAGGGTGAGCTCAGGGACCCCAGTCTAAAGGGGGCTTTACACGGTAGCAATATCGCTAGCAATTTATAGCGATAGCGAGCGTGTAAGTACCCACCCCCGTCACGCATGCAATTGTTTGTGATCGCTGCCGTAGCAAACATTATCGCTACGGCAGCGTCACACATACTTACCTGGTCGGCGGCGTCGCTGTGACTGCCAAACAATCCCTCCTTCAAGGGGGAGGGACGTTCGGCATCACAGCGACGTCACCGCAACGTCACTAAGCGGCCGGCCAATCAAAGCGGAGGGGCGGAGATGAGCAGGACGTACCATCCCGCCCACCTCCTTCCTTCCGCATTGTGGCCGGAGGCAGGTAAGGAGACGTTTATCGCTCCTGCGGTGTCACACATAGCGATGTGTGCTGCCGCATGAGCGATGAACCACCTGGATAAACAACCCTTACCGATTTTTGAGTTTGGGACGACCTCTCCATGGTGAACGATTTTCACCATTTTTGAGGTCGCTTAAGGTCGCTGGTCAGTGTCACACGCTGCAATATCGTTAATGACGCCGGATGTGCGTCACTAACAACGTGACCCTGACGACAAACCATTAACGATATCGTAGCGTGTAAAGCCCCCTTTAGGGTCTGCATAGGGTTTTCTGTGTCCCTCGGCAATTTGTTGCACACCCGTCCCTGACACATAGGCGGGCTTTACACGTTGCGACATCGCTAGCACCGGCTAGCGATGTCGAGCACAATAGTACCCGCCTCCGTCGTACGTGCGATATGTGGTGATAGCTGCCGTAGCAAACATTATCGCTACGGCAGCGTCACACGCACATACCTGGTCGGCGACGTCGCTGTGACTGCCGAACAATCCCTCCTTCAAGGCGGAGGTGCGTTCGGCGTCACAGCAACGTCACCGCGACGTCACTAAGCAGCCGGCCAATAGAAGCAGAGGGGCGGAGATGAGCGGAACATAACATCCCGTCCACCTCCTTCCTTCCGTATTGCCGGTGGACGCAGCTAAGCAGATGTTTGTCGTTCCTGCAGTGTCACACACAGTGATGTGTGGTGCTGCAGGAACGACAAACAACATCATACCTGCACCAGTAACGATATTATGGAAAGGGGCGACGTGTCACCGATCGACGATTTTTGACATTTTTGCGATTGATGATCGTCGATCCTAGGGTTCACACGCTGCAATGTCGGTAACGGCGCCGGATGTGCGTCACTAACGGTGTGACCCCGGCGATATATCGTTACCGATGTCGCAACGTGTAAAGCCCCCTTTAGGGTCTGCATAGGGTTTTCTGTGTCCCCCGGCAATTTGTTGCACACCCGTCTCTGACACATAGTCAAGCTATTGGTGAAATTGATGAGTAGATTATCCAGCTATAGACTTCCAATAACATTTGTTGATGATTGTACCGTTCCCTAACCTGTATGGGGATGTTACTTTATGTGCCATTCATTCTTGGTCATTCTCTATGGAACTCAACCGGAGATATTTTTTAACCCCAAATGACATGTTGACCAAATATGCTGTGAAAGGTAAGTTAAAGGGTCTTCGATAGATCTAACACTTGCCCTATGAAAAGGGGTGTTCAGAAATCATTCCTTGAGTAGAAATGGTCAAACATGCCTGGTCTACTGAAGTCCATGAGAAATCTAGATATGGTGGTCTCTGCCTCGTTGACTCGAATTGCCATAATTGTTACCTTCCAACTAATAGGACCACCACTAATCCTGAGAACAGGGACGTCTTCCCCATTCTTTAAAGGGAAATTGTTCCTTTTTACTCTAATGAAGTAAGTGGTAGGTATGGAAGTGGTGGCTTCTCCAACTATATCGGTCTACTGACCTATTGATCGAATATGCCTTAGAAGTCAAACTGAGGGTCTAAATGCTTGGATACACATTAGTCCTAGGTATAGAAGGGTCCAGCATCCAGTTCTGATTGAAATAGTCCTTATTTACCCAGTCACCCACTATTGTAGTCTTATTGGAGTCTTCTTCATCAGCTGTCCACTTACATATTAATGAGACCACCACTGTTCTGAGGAACTCAGTATTAAAGCCAGTTGGGTGTATGGATATGTTGGATTCTCCCACTATTACCTAGTTGTTTGGAAAATGTAGGAAATGTCAGATTATTGTTAACCACTGGGACTCATGCTACCATGGGAAAAGGGTTTCCAAACCTCACCTTCATAGTAGTTAAAAGCTGAAGTTTGTGCTTCAGAGCTGTTCTTCCTCCTGTAACTTTAGAGCAATAACCATAATCAGACATTTTGGGGCTGTAATGTCTTGTTTTTGGACATCCCATCACTAATAAGCGGGGCCGCCGTTAGCGCATTACAACTTAAACTATGACTGGTGTATGGGGCCCAGTGATGAGAGGGGCCCGGCCAGGCCCGGAGTAATTACATAGCTTTATTTAGGCCCGGACTGGCTGGGCGCCCTTCTTCACCGGGCCCCAGCCACAGCAGAGGAACCCAGGAGTGTCGCGTCGGCTACTATACATGGCTAATTTGCCTGTGAAGGGGCAGAGCATGCAAACTGGACATGTGCTGGACTGGAGGCAGGGTCAGTGGGGCAGAGCGGGGGTGGCAGGGGGGCCCGCCGACCCCATCCCCTCCCTTGCTTCAGCTGGATGTACGCCAGAGGCTGCACCTGGTAAGCCTTCTCAGAATAATATGCTAGTGAAAAGAAAATGTAAAAGGGACAACCACTCATTATATAGTATTTCAGTTGTAAGAAGTGACAACCACAATATACACACAAAAAACATTACAGAACTCATAGTGGCCCATGCAGAACTCATGCTGCGCTCATGCAGAACTCATACTGCGCCCATGCAGAACTCATACTGCGCCCATGCAGAACTCAGACTGCGCCCATGCAGAACTCAGACTGCGCCCATGCAGAACTCAGACTGCGCCCATGCAGAAGTCATACTGCGCCCATGCAGAAGTCATACTGCGCCCATGCAGAAGTCATACTGCGCCCATGCAGAACTCATACTGCGCTCATGCAGAACTCATACTGCGCCCATGCAGAACTCATACTGCGCCCATGCAGAACTCATACTGCGCCCATGCAGAAGTCATACTGCGCCCATGCAGAACTCATACTGCGCTCATGCAGAACTCATACTGCGCTCATGCAGAACTCATACTGCGCCCATGCAGAAGTCATACTGCGCCCATGCAGAACTCATACTGCGCTCATGCAGAACTCATACTGCGCTCATGCAGAACTCATACTGCGCCCATGCAGAACTCATACTGCGCCCATGCAGAAGTCATACTGCGCTCATGCAGAACTCATACTGCGCTCATGCAGAACTCATACTGCGCTCATGCAGAACTCATACTGCGCCCATGCAGAACTCATACTGCGCCCATGCAGAAGTCATACTGCGCCCATGCAGAATTCATACTGCGCCCATGCAGAAGTCATACTGTGCCCATGCAGAAGTCACATTGTGCCCATGCAGAAGTCACACTACGCTGATGCAGATCTCATACTGCGCCCATGCACAACTCATACTGCGCCCATGCAGAACTCATACTGTGCTCATGCAGAAGTCACACTGTGCCCATGCAGAACTCAAACTGCGCCCATGAAGAACTCATACTGCGCCCATGCAGAACTCACACTGTGCTCATGCAGAACTCACACTGCGCCTATGGAGAACTCAAACTGCGCCCATGGAGAACTCATACTGCACCCATGCAGAACTCATACTGCGACCATACAGAACTCATACTGAGCCCATGCAGAACTCATACTGCGCTGATGCAGAACTCATACTGTGCTGATGCAGAACTCATACTGCGCCCATGCAGAACTCATGCTGCACTTATGCAGAACTCATAGTGCGCTCATGCAGAACTCACACCGCAACCATGGAGAACACATACTGCGCCCATGCAGAACTCATATTGCGCCCATGCAGAACTCATACAGTGCCCATGCTGAAGAAGTCACATTGCGCCCATGCAGAAGTCACACTACACTGATGCAAAAATCATACTGCGCCCATGCAGAACTCATAGTGCACCCATGCAGAACACTTGCTGCACTCATGCAGAACTCATACTGTGCCCATGCAGAACTCATACTGCGCCCATGCAGAAGTCAGACTACGCCCATGCAGAAGTCAGACTGCGCCCATGCAGAAGTCAGATTGCGCCCATGCAGAAGTCATACTGCGCCCATAGAGAACTCATACTGCTCCCATGAAGAACTCATACTGCGCCCATGAAGAACTCATACTGCGCCCATGCAGAACTCATACTGCACCCATGGAGAACTCATACTGTGCTCATGCAGAAGTCACACTGCGCCCATGCAGAACTCATACTGCACCCATGGAGAACTCATACTGTGCTCATGCAGAAGTCACACTGCGCCCATGCAGAACTCATACTGCACGCATGCAGAAGTCACACTGCGCCCATGGAGAACTCATACTGCGCCCATGGTGAACTCATACTGCACCCATACAGAACTCATACTGCGCCCATGCAGAACTCATGCTGCGCCCATGCAGAACTCATACTGCGCTGATGCAGAACTCATACTGCGCCCATGCAGAACTCATGCTGTACCTATGCAGAACTCATAGTGCGCCCATGCAGAACTCATACTGCACCCATGCAGAAGTCACACTGTGCCCATGCAGAACTCATACTGTGCCCATGCAGAACTCATACTGCGACCATACAGAACTCATACTGTGCCCATGCAGAACTCATACTGCGCTGATTCAGAAGTCACACTGTGCCCATGCAGAAGTCACACTGCTCCCATGCAGTAGTCATACTGCACCCATGCAGACGTCATACTGCACCCATGCAGAAGTCACACTGCACCTATGCAGAAGTCACACTGCACCCATGCAGTAGTCACACTGCACCCATGCAGTACTCATACTGCACCCATGCAGAATTCATACTGCGCCCATGCAGAAGTCACACTGTGTTCATGCAGAAGTCACACTGCGCCCATGCAGAAGTCACACTGTGCCCATGCAGAAGTCACACTGTGCCCATGCAGAAGTCACACTGCACCCATGTAGTAGTCACAATGCGCTCATGCAAAAGTCATACTGCGCTCATGCAGATCTCATACTCGGCTCATGCAGAACTCATACTGCACAAATACATGACATGTTATATCCAAAATTCATAAAGTAATCAAATGGCATGGCTACAACTGAACAATTTGCAAATAAGAATATTTAGGGGTCCAGTCCATTCACAGTCAATCAGAGCATTGGGGTCCCTCTGGCTGGGCATTGTCCCCTGCAATGCTTATACACCAATGTCGCTCCTCACGTGCCTATCATCGAGAGAGGACCATGGTTATCTGCAGATGCATAGCAAGAAGTCCCGGCTCCGGTGCAAAATCTGTATCAAGGCGAATATTATTTTGAATTCTGACTTTTGGCCCATTCTTCTCCAGGGCTCGGCAGCAACCGCAGATCAGGCTCCCGTGTATTTACACCTATGGGGTATCGGAGAGTTTGCCCATCAGTCATTTTCATAAAGGCAAATGACCAATTTGTTAATGCTCTATCTATGTGTATGGATAAGTCACACCGATCATTATCGGCACCTGAGACAAGAGGTAACGACATTGTGCCGAGTCCCGCTGTAATCAGCAATGTCAGGGAGTTTCTGCCGTCTCCTCCGCGACACCTCTATATTCTCCTTAGTCACACTTTCTAAATAAAACCTTCAGAAGGCAATGGTGAGAAATAAAATCTTATTAAACATTTCATGACTTCTCTTCCGAGTAACACGTCTGCGAGAAGAAAAAAGTCAGATAAAATACATCGCACTGGTAAAGTCACTGCTCTGCCTGGAAATCGCTGATGTATCAGCTCCAAACACTTGTAAAGTGGGTTACAATTTGTCGGAATATTTCAGAATGTTCCCAGTGCAAATATTAGGCTGCACAAAGGTGACCCGCGGCAAAAACAGCGTAGAAACCGCACAACCCTGGGAAAAGGTCTGGATCAGGTTTTGTGTGTTCCGATCCGTAATATGGCGCTAATAGAAACCCTATCCACATACAAGAAGAACCAACTGAGGCCAAACTGAGTCTCCACTGATTGTCACCATACAAGACACTATGGATACAAAACTCATCACACCCCATCGAGACTTATATTGTATCCATAGGGAACTGATACATGAAAATCATACTATATGGATAGGGTACTATATAGAATGCACCCATACATGGCTCATATGATATCCATGCAAAACTCATACTGGACCCCTACAGAATTTATACTGGACCCATACATAACTCACACTGTACTCATACTGGACCCATACATGGCTCTTACTGTACGAATACAAAACTCATACTGGACCCATACAGAATTTATACTGGACCCATACATAACTCACATTGTACTCATACTGGACCCATACATGGCTCTTACTGTACGAATACAGAACTCATACTGGACCCATACATGGCTCTTACTGTACGAATACAGAACTCATACTGGACCCATACATGGCTCTTACTGTACGAATACAGAACTCATACTGGACCCATACAGAATTTATACTGGACCCATACATAACTCACATTGTACTCATACTGGACCCATACATGGCTCTTACTGTACGAATACAGAACTCATACTGGACCCATACAGAATTTATACTGGACCCATACATAACTCACATTGTACTCATACTGGACCCATACATGGCTCTTACTGTATGAATACAGAACTCATACTGGACCCATACAGAATTTATACTGGACCCATACATAACTCACATTGTACTCATACTGGACCCATACATGACTCTTACTGTACGAATACACAACTCATACTGGACCCATACATGGCTCTTACTGTACGAATACAAAACTCATACTGGACCCATACAGAATTTATACTGGACCCATACATAACTCACACTGTACTCATACTGGACCCATACATGACTCTTACTGTACGAATACAGAACTCATACTGGTCCCATACAGAACTCAGACTGGTCCAATATATAACTCTTGCTGTAAAAACACATGCTGAACATATACTGTAAATATCTAATAATACTGAAGCATACGTAACATGTACAAAACTCATACAGAGCTCATACTGCACAGATAAAACTTCACATTGCATCTGTACATAATACATGCTGCATCCAAACATACCTCATACTGCACCAATGCATATGTGCATAAAAAAATTATACTGCACCCATACTAAACTAATACTGCACGCATACATAACTCATATTTCACCCATACTAAACTAATACAGAACTCATCCTGCACCCATACCTAACTCATATTGCACTCAGTAAACTCATACTTCACTCATACAGACCTCATACTTCACTCACACAGACCTCATACAGTCCTCATACAGAACTCATACTAATATGAAAATTAGAAGAAAACGGCACTCACCAGGTTATTGCTGTGCAAGGGATCAGTTTATTCAGGTGTGGAGGTTACATGTGTGGGAGCCGGCAGGGAGGGAATGCACGCCGGACACGCCAGACGACGGCCGTTTCGCACTTACAATGTGCTTCAGCTGGTCACCAGCTGGTTGAGACCAGCTGAAGCACATTGTAAGTGCGAAACGGCTGTCATCTGACGTGTCCGGCGTGCACTCCCTCCCCGCCGGCTCCCACACATGTAACCTCCACACCTGAATAAACCGATCCCTTGCACAGCAACAACCTGGTGAGTGCCGTTTTCTTCTAATTTTCATATGGAATATTGCCTTCTCACTGAGCGTGCACCCCAGAGCAGCACCGGTTCTTACCTGCGCGTGATGGACTTCACAACCAGCTGTGCCAAGTAGTGCCCTGGATCCCTTTTCTTTCTTGGACTAAACTCATACTAAACTCATACTAAACTCATACAGAACTCATACAGAACTCATACAGAACTCATACAGAACTCATACAGAACTCATACAGAACTCCTACTGCACTCATACAGAACTCATACAGAACTCATACAGAACTCATACAGAACTCATACAGAACTCATACAAACCTCAAACAGAACTCATTCAGAACTCATACAGACTACATACAAAACTCATACAGAACTCATACAGAACTCATACAGAACTCATACAGAACCCATACTAATGTAGCACCCCTGAGGTAACAGGTGCCACAAAATGTAACCTGTGGAATCCCAAACCCCGGAATATCTGTGCCAGTCAACACACCAGCACCTTCAGGCCGTACACAACCCCAACACCAGACTGGGAGACTGTCTAGCAACAGGCAAAAAGGATGGACACTGATTGGATAGTTGCCACCCAATCTGTATGGAGAGACCCAGCGAGGGGAAGGGCCAGTGGTCAGTTGGGAAGTTTGCGGTAGGAAGTAGAGTAGCGAGCGTAGAGTGAGGTAGTAGTGTGTAGAGTCGGAAGTGAAGAAGTGAAGGAGTGTGGAGGAAGAAGTCAAGGAGAGGAGAGTGAAAGTACAGAAAAAAAGGAAAAGACCTGAAGTAACACCGGAGAGCTGTAACAGGAGTGAGGGACTGTGGAGTAAGGAACCAGGGACTCCAGGCACCGTGGGAACCTGAGGAAGTGTAATACTCCAGGGACCGCGGGAGGCCTGTGAAAGTCTGGAACCCTGGCTCACAGGACTCAGCACGAGGCGCGGTGCCGACCCTAGGACAGCGGGACACTTTATGGTCAACTGTTAATTCTACCAGGTGATGGGATCTGCAGGGTTCCTCACCAACCCAAAGAGTCTGAAGCATCAGCAGCAAAGAGGGGATCGGGGATTGAACCCCTTAAATAGTCCAGGCTGCCTGCAATAGGACCAAGACTGAATCAGAGGGGTTCCCCAGAAGCTCTAGGCCACGGGAGCCCAATACAACCGAGAGTGCATGGAGGACAGCGACTCCAGGTCATAGCTGGCACGGAGAACAAGGGGAGCGGGAACACCTGCAACCGGCGCGGGCCCAGGTACCAGCCGCAAGTAAAAGGCAAGTTAAAACTACAATACCGGTGTGGACTATTTCCTTCTCGCCTCCATACCCGTACACTGACTGTCTCCTCACCATCCACTGCTGGGGCCTGTCCCTGCTTGCAGAGGGCCCAAAACACCTAAGCTGAGCTATTCCATCAGCCCCAGCAGCACCCTGCAGCGGTGGCCTCAATAATCTGGCCGCACACCACAAGTGGCATAGTCGAAAACTCTTATTTTTATTTCTTTTTTATTTTTCACCCCTTTTTTATCGGACTGACCCCCAGGGTCATGGAACCGTGCCTCAGTCGCGACCATGACTGTCCCCCCCCTGCGCACTGCACGCCTGGGACCGAGTACCCCACACCCCTGGGGTGTCACACTAAACTCATACAGAACTCATCTGGCGCCCATACTAAACTCATACTCATACAGAGCTCATACTGCACTCATACTAAACTCATACAGAACTCATATTGCGCCCATACTAAACTCATACAGAACTCATATTGCGCCCATACTAAACTTATACTTATACAGAACTCATACTGCACTCATACTAAACTCATACAGAACTCATATTGCGCCCATACTAAACTCATACTCATACATAACTCATACTGCACGCATACTAAACTCATACAGAACTCATATTGCGCCCATACTAAACTTATACTTAAACAGAACTCATACTGCACTCATACTAAACTCATACAGAACTCATACTGCACTCATACTAAACTCATACAGAACTCATATTGCGCCCATACTAAACTCATACAGAACTCATATTGCGCCCATACTAAACTTATACTTATACAGAACTCATACTGCACTCATACTAAACTCATACAGAACTCATATTGCGCCCATACTAAACTTATACTTAAACAGAACTCATACTGCACTCATACTAAACTCATACAGAACTCATATTGCGCCCATACTAAACTCATACTCATACAGAACTCATACTGCACTCATACTAAACTCATACAGAACTCATATTGCGCCCATACTAAACTCATACTTATACAGAACTCATACTGCACTCATACTAAACTCATACAGAACTTATACTGTGTCCATACTAAACTCATACTCATACAGAACTCATACTGTACTCATACTAAACTCATACAAAACTCATATTGCGCCCATACTAAACTCATACAGAACTCATATTGCGCCCATACTAAACTTATACTTATACAGAACTCATACTACACTCATACTAAACTCATACAGAACTCATATTGCGCCCATACTAAACTCATACTCATACAGAACTCATACTGCACTCATACTAAACTCATACAGAACTCATATTGCGCCCATACTAAACTCATACTTATACAGAACTCATACTGCACTCATACTAAACTCATACAGAACTTATACTGTGCCCATACTAAACTCATACTCATACAGAACTCATCCTGCACTCATACTAAACTCATACAGAACTCATATTGCGCCCATACTAAACTCATACTCATACAGAACTCATACTGCACTCATACTAAACTCATACAGAACTCATATTGCGCCCATACTAAACTCATACTTATACAGAACTCATACTGTACTCATACTAAACTCATACAGAACTCATATTGCGCCCATACTAAACTCATACTCATACAGAACTCATACTGCACTCATACTAAACTCATACAGAACTCATATTGCGCCCATACTAAACTCATACTCATACAGAACTCATACTGCACTCATACTAAACTCATACAGAACTCATATTGCGCCCATACTAAACTCATACTTATACAGAACTCATACTGCACTCATACTAAACTCATACAGAACTCATATTGCGCCCATACTAAACTCATACTCATACAGAACTCATACTGCACTCATACTAAACTCATACAGAACTCATATTGCGCCCATACTAAACTCATACTTATACAGAACTCATACTGCACTCATACTAAACTCATACAGAACTCATATTGTGCCCATACTAAACTCATACTCATACATAACTCATACTGCACTCATACTAAACTCATACAGAACTTATACTGTGCCCATACTAAACTCATACTCATACAGAACTCATCCTGCACTCATTCTAAACTCATACAGAACTCACATTGCGCACATACTAAACTCATATATAGGAATCCAGCTCATCCACGTCTGACCTCACTGTGCCTCAGACTCGGATCCGGCCCTGCCCTGGCCGCACAACAATGATAAATGAAGAAGATGATCCAGCTGAGTGATCAGGGGATTTATTCAGTGCAGTTCAGACAATGCATAGAGACGTTGTTAACGTTGTTATGATTAAGGGCGTTAAGCCAGAAACGCGTTAACAACGTCTCTATGCATTGTCTGAACTGCACTGAATAAATCCCCTGATCACTCAGCTGGATCATCTTCTTCATTTATCAATACTAAACTCATACAGAACTCATACTGCACTCATACTAAACTCATACATAACTCATACTGCACTCATACTAAACTCATACTGAACTCATACTGCGCCTATACTTTACACATACAAAACCCACACTATACCCATATAAGGGCTCATGCGCATGTAACTGCAGAATATTCTGCAGGGATTTGACAGCACATGTGCACTTCAAATCGCTGCAGAAACACTGCGGAATGGATGCAGTTTTTTTTGTAGAAAAAAATCCGATTTCATGCGCTCTGGCTGCTGCCCCCATCATAGACAGCGGGAGCTGCATCCAAAGCGCACGGAATAATTGACATGCTCATTTTTTGAACGCATGGATTTGGGTCAAAATGTTAGCACCCAAATCGCTGCGTTCATAAAAGCATCGTGCGCACGTATCATGCACAATCTTCATAGCTTGTGCAGGGGACGCAGGACGCATGCATTTATGCTGCAGTGCAATACGCACCGTAAATGCATGCTATTACGCAACGTGCGCACACAGCCTTAAACGCATACTGCACCACATAGAATAATATAGGATTGTATATACTTATTTCTTATAGTTGCCAATGTTCCTCTATATGAATAGGGCCTGCATAACAAGCTTGATGCCTTCTGCACTCTCTCATTGCCTTCTGCACTCTCTCATTGCCTTCTGCACTCTCTCATTGCCTTCTGCACTCTCTCATTGCCTTCTGCACTCTCTCATTGCCTTCTGCACTCTCTCATTGTGTTAGGGCCAGGTGGAAGGGCAGACCCAGGAGGTGGATCCACTGGGCCGAACTCCTTGATGATGGTAAGGGGTCCGGTAGCTGGAGCACTACAGGTAGCAGGGCAGTCCGTGCACAAGAGTATAATAGAGAAGTCCCTGGGACCACGGAGTCACTGATGGTAGTCCGGGTGACGGAGCTCAGGTTCGGAAGCCGAGATGATGTCAGGCGGAGTCCGGAACCGTTGGAGCGAGATGACGGGTCACCACAGGGGTCAGAGATGGTACGGACTGTCAGGATGGCAGATAGGCAGCGTTCGGGGTGCGGGATGCGGCAGGACCGGATGGCGAGGCAGGATCGGCTCTAGAAGAGAGATACGTGAGTATGGCAAAGAGACACAAGGAGACCTGACTCCTAGCTTGCGAAACACGAAGATCAGGCCCCGCCCCCTTGGACATTGCACCCCTTTATACCCCGTACCTGTGTGCTTCATTTCCTGTCAGTGGACACTGGCCCTTTAAGAAAGGGTCAGTGACCGCGCGCGCGCCCTAATGCGCATGCGCGCGGCCCGGGTGCCAGAAGCCAGGGCAGGAAGCTGAGAGGAGGACGCAGCAGAGCCGGGCTGGGGCTGGGAAGCCGACGGGCGCCGGGAGCGGGGACCAGGAGGCCTGGGAAGCGCGGGCGATGGAGGCTGGAGAGCGGGGAGCGTGGCAGGTGAGCCGGGAAGCGGAGCAGAGGACCCGGGGAGCGTGACACATTGCTTTCTATGTTTTAAAAAATGCTGCAAAAACGCTGAAAGAGTTGACATTCTGCAGAATTAAAAAATGGGATAAAGTGTAACAAAAGTGTAATGCAAAGTATCCGCTGCAATCTGAGCTCCGGACTTTAGCTTTACTGTCTTGTTACATTGTATTTTCCCCCCAGAACTCAATTAAGCACAATTGATTCCCAGTCAGCAGATCCGGCCCCGATCCTCCGCTTCCGGCGTCCTCATCTGAATTTTCAGAAATAATATCCAAGACATCCAGCATTAGCCTCTTCAGCCGGTCCCACGTTTCGTCTTCGCCCCGGAGCCCCTCATGGAGACCACCCCTCCCCCAGCTCAATTATTATATGTACATTTCTACGCTCCGAGAAAATAAAGCTCCTAATGGTCTAAACTTCGATTCTTCAACCTCTTGCCAGGATTCTGCATCCAACTGGTTATTTTGGATTTTCAGCAAAGATCCTATTTAAATGCAAATGACACATCAGCTTCTGTGCCGATGCATTAAAAGCTGCTGCGGATTTCTATTCCCGGGAGAGAAGTATAAAACCATAAATCTGATGTCATCTGGATCCTATCGGTTGGGGATATTATTGCCGAAAAATGCAGATTTAGAAAAAAAAAAAATAGAAAAAACTTTACAAAAATATTCCAAACTAATAATTTAATATTTCTGATTGTAGCTTTTGGAATTTTTATTTATTTATATTTTTTTTGTTACTTTGCCGGCGCCATTTTTACTCCTTGGCAATTTTACTAGCGCAGTTGAACGTGTCCCCGCTCGGAGAGAACGAGAAAGAACGGCCGTAAATCAACGGACAAAATAAATTGAAATTTTATTACGAGCCACTGGCAAGGTGTAGTCCTTGCTTAAGCAATTAGAACAACATCACTTGGCTCTCCTCTGCCAGCGATCCAACAGCGGCTGAAACATCGGGAGACATATCTGATAATGATTCTCCGCGGCTGCCAGCCACTTGTTGGGCTTCCATTACCGGCTGTGCCAGGACCGCCATCGCTGCGCAGCCCTCCACAATCTATTACATGTCTGGGGGAACAGTGTAAATTATAGCCAC